>NC_037688.1:66038187-66338187 GCF_003255815.1 Theropithecus gelada
TTTTTTAGTAGAGACAGGGTTTCACTGTGTTAGCCAGGATGGTCTCGATCTCCTGACCTCGTGATCCACCCGTCTTGGCCTCCCAAAGTGCTGGGATTACAGGCTTGAGCCACCGCGCCTGGCCCAGATGATTCTTATTATTTGCAGATACTGTATTGGTGATTTTGCCTATTCACAAAAATGTATTCGTAAACCCAAAATCAATACCTGCTGTGCTTTTGCAATCATTCCCAGATGTGTGCAGTGTTGCAAAAAACTGGAGTTGCCTAATGTGCTTATCCCACCTGAGATCCAACAAGGCCAGGATCTGCTTTCTTGGCTCTACTCCCATACTATAAATGAGTATGCATCTTGAAGTTCACTTAGCACTGTGCTTTTCATACTTTTATGCCTTTTGTTGGTGATTTTTGCTGTTTAAAATGGTCCCCAAGCATAGTGCTGAAGGGCTATCCAGTGTTCCTAAGCACAAAAATTGTGAATGAATGAATGAGAGTGTGCACAGATAAGAGTGATGCTAACTCCTTCTAGACCAAGGTTTCTCAAGGTTTCTTTGTTTGGCACCACGACAAACAAAGACAAAGATGCAAAGTGCAATTGCACTTTGTGATGTGGTTTGCGGTGAAAAATATACTTGTGTTAGATGAGCTTCGTTCAGGCAGGAGGTATAGTGCTGTTGGCTGTGCATTCAATGTTAATGAATCAATATATATTAAATAAGGTGTCTTTACACAGAAATATATAAAACAAGGTTAGGTATTGATTAGTTGATGGAAATGTCATGACTGGAGGCTCAAAAGAACCAAACCTGTATTTCCTCCCGGGAGTAATGGTTCAGTATTTAATAACTCAGTGGTTTTGGAGACATTATCGAACCTAATTATAGCAAATGATGAGAATATACACACAGAAACACACACACAGAGACACACACATTTGTGGTCTCAGTTTGTATTTCCAGCAACCTGTAACGTAGGTACTATTATGCCCACTTGACAGATGAGGACACTGAGGGTTTGGGAAGCCAGGCAGTTTGCCAATGATCACAAAGACCCAGAAACCAAATCCAGTTTAGCCAGAATTAATCATCCATGCTCTTTCTAGAGAATGTCAATTTTTTTCTATTCTTTTCTGGTTTTGTTTTTTTTTTTTTTTTGAGATAGGGTCTCACTCTGTCCCCAAGGCTGGAATGGAATGCAGTGGCACGACCATGGCTCACTGCAGCCTCAACTTCCCAAGGCTCAGGTGATCCTCCTGCCTTAGCCTCCTGAGTAGCTGGGACCACAGACATGTGCCACGACGCTAGGCTAACTTTTAAGTTTTTTTTTTTTTTTTTTTTTTACAGATGGGTTCTTGCTATGTTGTCCAGGCTGGTCTCAACCTCCTGGGTTCAAGCATTTCACCCACCTCGGCCTCCCAAAGTGCTGGCATTACAGGCGTGAGCCACCATGCCCAGTCCAGAATTTTAATATTTGATGATTGAATCAAGTCATGTTAAACACACAAAAGTACTTGCATTTTTAATTAGTTTTTTTTTTTCTTGTTTCCTTCTCTTCCAACTCAGGAAGAAGTAGAGTCCAGGGTGGATCAGCTCAAGCAAAAGACACTTCCAAGGACTGTTTCTAAAACCCACTTTACTATATCCCAAAACAGGATAAAGTTCATGCTAGCAACTTGGGGGAAGCAAGTATAAGTTTAAATACACCTTTCTAATCTAAAAGACAAAGTGAATCTTATATCAGTACAATATCCACATTTTTACCTTTTTATTGATTTCTTTGTTTTAGTCTGTAAGACAGTTTTTTTCTTATTTTTTAGGTTAGCTAGCCTCTTTCATAATCTTTTAGTTTGTGATTTTAATGCTTTTGTTTCCTTTGTTTTGAGAACTTAATGACTTCTTACACTGTGTTTTTCATCTTCATCTATTCTAATCATAAAAATGGTCTATAAGCCTACATCCCCCAGTGAGAAGAAGCTTCATCTAAAGATGCTGGATCTGTTCACTGCCACAGGAAACATTATAAGATCAGGTCATGTGATCCACAAGTCAGCTGTGAACACTATTCTGTTTTCTTAAAATCAACTGAAGCCCCCAATTTCATACTTAGCTGGAAAATGTAATCTCTGCTCCAACATTTCTCCTGAGTTCAGCATCTTATATTCTTACAATTACCTCTAATTTTAATTTATTGTTAATTTCACCAAAACTTCACTCTGGGGATGCCAACATAGATATGGATGTCAGAAAGTTTTTTTTTTCTTCAATTTTCTGAGTCCAGAATCTACAAAAGGCATTCATTTAGATATGAAACAGTCTTAAAGGAAGATTTGAGGTGATGAATGACTTCGACCCAGTCTACAACTTGAAAATTGATTTTTAGGCACACTCGATCTTAAAAATCCTTCAGCTATTTCTATGTATGATTTTTTTTTTTGAAAAATTGACTATTCCTGCCCCTTTTGCAGGATGCTTTCCTGTGACTTTTCCCTATTCCTCTCCCTATTTCTCCCAAACAAAATTTTCTTGGGTACATCCCTGGTCACCTAATTCTTTGTATTATTGTCCTTACATATTGGAAGCTTATTTTTAAGGTGTTTTTCTTAAAAACAAACAAGCAAAAAACAACAAAAACAAACAAAAAACCAGAATCGCCTAAGAAGTATTTTTCTGCCAGCTATAAAAATAACATTTTCACCTCTTTTCTATGGAGTGGAAGCTCCTTAGAAGAGAGGATTTGGATGAGTTTACCAGGGATTTAAAGAATCAAGACTATGGAAGTGAGTCCGAAAATACCAGCATATGAATAGCAATTGTACTTTGCATCTTCGTCTTTGTTTGACATGATGCCAAACAAAGAAACCTTGAGAAACCTCAGTCTAGAAAGAGTTAGCATTACTCTGATCTATGCACACTCTCATTCATTCATGCATGCTTTAAGGAAATAGTTGTTGCCAACTATTGTCAAACACTCTTTTAGGTGTTGGAAATAGAGTAGCGAACAAGGGGGACACTTTCTCACTGACTGTTTACTTTTGTAAGAACAATGTAACTTCAATTCCTAGTCTCAAATGCTGTCACTTTCAAACAAAGATGGCCAAAATCGACAGAAAATATGACAGTGTGCATTAACTAGCCCATTTTTGCTGTGTGAGTTCTCACCATTTCCTGGGCACATGGAACAGATTCTAGTTGAGAAAACATTCCCCTTCATTCCTAATAGAAATATTAACTCTAATAATTACTAGTACTTACGTATTGTTTGCTTTATGACTGTTTTACATTATTTCACTGCATTATTTAACTCACTTAGTCTTCACCACAAGCCAGTGAGGCAGGCATCATTTTTATCCCCATTTTATGGATGAGAAAACTGAGGCAGAGAAGTCACCTTAGAGAGTTACAGACCAAGACAATTTGGCTCCAGAATTTATGTCCTTAACTGCCACACTATTCAGTCTCTCTGTGATTTTCACGACTAGCAATGCCAGGTGACTGCTGAGTTCAGTGATCCAACACAGAATTATTAGAGCACCAAGGTCATGGGTTAAAATCTTGCAAAATCCTATTCACAATAGTGAAGACTTGGAACCAACCCAAATGGCCATCAATGATAGGCTGGATAAAGAAAATGTGGCACATATACACTGTGGAATACTATACAACCATACAAAAGGATGAGTTCATGTCGTTTGCAGGGACATGGATGAACCTGGAAACCATCATTCTCAGCAAAATATCACAAGGACAGAAAACCAAACACCGCATGTTCTCACTCATAAGTGGGAGTTGAACAATGAGAACACATGGACACAGGGAGGAGAACGTCACACACAGGGGCCTGAAGAGGGGTGGGGGGCTAGGGAAGGGATAGCATTAGGAGAAATACCTAATGTAGGTGACGGGATGATGGGTGCAGCAAACCACCATAGCACGTGTATCCGAGAACTTAAAGTATAATAAAAAATTTTTTTTTAAAATCTTGCAAAATCCTTCAAGTGTCAGCCTGAAAACCACTTTCAGAGAGCAATCTTGCCCAGATCTCATGCTGGAATCATTCCTGTTGTCACACATTCTCACTTCACCACGTGCTCTTTGGTGACCTGTATTGTGATCAATAAGTAATTATTTGTGTAATTACTTCTTCTCTGTCTCCTCAGCTAAAATGCAATCTCCATGAGAAGAGGGATCATGTCCCTCTTGTTAGCCACTCTATTTCCAATACCTAAAAGAGTGTTTGACACATGGTTTGGCCTCAACAACTATTTGAATGAATGAATGCATGCATGCATGAATGAATGAGAGTATGCATAGATCAGAGTAATGCTAACTCCTTCCAGACCAGGGTTTCTCAACCTGGACACTATTGACATTTCAGGCCAGATAATTTTTTTGTTGTGAGAGCTGTTATGTACATTGTAGAATGTTTAGCAGTGTCCCAGCCTCTACCCACAACCCCAGTTGTCACAACCCAAACTGTCCCCGAGCATGACTTTCTGACTGAATGAGAGGGTGAGAGATGAACATAATGATATCTCTTATTCTAGAGAAACAGAGAATATGGCATTTTTGAAGGCTGAATTTTACTAACAAGACCAGCTTATTATAAAAATGTACTTTTGCAAATCACGTTTTTTGGGAACAAATATAGGAAGGAAGGTTTTATTTAATAACATAGACATCTTATTTAATAATGACAGCTAACATTGTAAAGTACATACTATAAACCTGTGTTATGCTAAGTGTTCTATATCGTGATCATTTAGTTCTTATAACAACGTGGTGGGTCACAGAGGCCCAGAGAACTTAGTAACTTCACCAGTATTCCATGAATGGTAGACAGGAGAACTGAGATTTGAACCCAGGAGGGCCTAGTGGATGGCAAAGCCTTTGCTGTCAGCCACCATGCTCTGAGAGTCCTTTAGTGATCTTAAAGTCTTATTTTTGCAAACATTTCTCTAAATGCTCAACCCCCATCTATATTTATGGGAAGCCATCTGGGAGACAAACAGGGGTGCCTCTGGGTGTCCCAGGACTTGACACTTGCAAATATGTATTGAATAACTGAATGATTAGAAAGGTCTTTCCCACTCCAATTTATTAAAATGAAGTTCCCATTATTTATGAAAGGATATGTCTACTTCTTATCTAATTCTTGTCCATGTCTAAACAAAGAAGTTTCACCAAGTCTTCAGTAGACTCAGAGCTTCTGTAGACTGATGTCTTCCACACTTGCCCTTTAACCCAAAACCACTTGTTAAAATATTTATCCTAAAAAAAGATAGTCTCCTCCCTACTAAGGCAAATTCATAGTAAAATTCCCATCTTATGTATATATACATTCTTTAATTAGGCAGGGATCATTTTCCCTATTTTACCAATGGGGACAAAATGGAGCTGCACTTATTAGTAAAGGGATGGTCCAGAATGTTTCCTAAAGCCCATTAGTAGATGCATATTTTGTTCAGTCAACGCTTTTCAGTATTTCTAATGGAGACTATGAAAATGAGATATGAAGTCTTTCCCTAGCAATTAAGGCAGGATGATGCCTTCTGACTCTTTTTGTTTCCTTTTGGGTCATGTCTAATGCTCTGAAATTCTCTACCCGCCTGACTGTTGCTTCAAGACAGCACGTGTGAGTCAAGCAAATCTATCCAACCATTTGTTATGTCCGGAAATGGCATCAGTGAGATAGAAGGCCCCAAACGATGGGGCCCCAGGTGGAGATCTGAATATTCTGGTACTTCTGTTTTAAGAAGAGCAGTGGGATAGATGGCCCCTATGAGGTTTTTGATGGAAACCCTGAAAAAAAAAATCAAAATATGATAGCTCTTACTGTCAGTCGCCTCCTCGTCCCCCCAAACTCTAGCCTGGAACTGGGAAGGATTTGATTGGGCCACAAGAAAACAGATGGCGTCACCAGAAGAAAGGAACTTGTTGTCTGAGAGTGACCTTTCCAGGCGTAGTATGTTCTCTGAGGGACGTGCTCCTCTTGTGATGGAATAAACGCAGACAGAACAGCTTTCTAAAGAGATCTTCTCTCTGAGTCCAATACTTCTCAAAGAAAGAAAATCGTAAAAGAATACAAAGGCAGTGTCAATTTTCTGCTCTTCAGCTGCAAAACCCTGCACTTGAATGCTACCCAAGGATAGTCTTCGGAACTTGTGCAGTGTGGCTGAGTACTTTTTATAGTCGCAAGAATCTGTGATATGTCTAATACCTGTTTGGATACTTGTACCCCTTTTGGACAACAGGTCATTGGAGGGAGAGACTCGGGCTTGCTCATTTTAGAATCCAAGTTACACTGAGCACAAGATTGGGAACATAGGACGTGCTTAAAAGAGAGAAAGGGGCCAGGCGCAGTGGCTCATGCCTGTAATCCCAGCACTTTGGGAGGCCGAGACGGGCGGATCCCGAGGTCAGGAGATCGAGACCATCCTGGCTAACACGGTGAAACCCCCTCTCTACTAAAAATACAAAAAACTAGCCGGGCGTGGTGGCAGGCGCCTGTAGTCCCAGCTACTCGGGAGGCTGAGGCAGGAGAATGGCGTGAACCCGGGAGGCGGAGCTTGCAGTGAACCGAGATCAGGCCAATGAACTCCAGCCTGGGAGAGAGAACAAGACTCCATCTCAAAAAAAAAAAAAAAAAAAAAAAAAAAAAAAAAAAAAAAAAAAAAAGCGGGGGGGAAAGAGAAAGGGTGAAGGCAGAGAGAGACACCAGGTTTGTGGAATCAGTAAAGACAGCCGCATCACCACCCCCTTCATTGCTCCTTCAACCTTTAAACTAGGGATCCTAACCTTCTGTTGTGGCTTGGACCCCTTTGGCAGACAGATGGAGCTTGTGGATATCTTCTCAGAATAATATTTTTAATAACATACATGAAATACATTGCATTTCAAAGAAACTAATTACGCTGAAAAATAACAAAATACTTAATAAAACAAATGTGTGAAATGGTAATGAATGAGCTTTTTTATTAACACGTTAAATAAAAAGATCCAATGGCATGTGTTAAGACTTCATAATTTTGAAATAGTGATAAGGGTAAATGATATTTTGAAATACCTGCAGCATTTGTAATGTGATAATTATCTGTGGTTTCTATTGGGGACACAGTTCCAGCTACACCACTACTGCTGTGGTTTATTCCCTCATTTGTAATTGAGGGGCATATCAAATTTCAGTTAGAAGTTCGTGAGAATGAAGATGCATTTTATTTTTCCTCTCTGAGTTTATGACCTTCCTGACACAAGGACCAATTCCTCAGGCCCCTTCTCTTCAATGTCTGCATTCCTTCCTTCAACTCTAGCTTCTAGTTTCCTGGGTTCAAATGTATTTGCTTAGATGCTAATGAGTCCCAACTTTCTGGAACTCTCTCCAGAAATTCCCACATGAAAGTCTTTTTTTTTCTTTTTTTTTCTTTTTTTGAGACAGAGTTTTGTTCTTGTTGCCCAGGCTGGAGTGCAGTGGTGCAATCTGGGCTCACTGATGCCTCTGCCTCCCAGGTTCAAGAAATTCTACTGTCTTAGCCTCCTGAGTAGCTGGGATTCCAGGCACCCGCCACCACACCTGGCTAATTTTTTTTTGCATTTTTAGTAGAAACCGGCTTTTGCCATGTTGACCAGGCTGGTCTTGAACTCCTGGCCTCAGGTGATCTGCCTACCTTGGCCTCCCAAAGTGCTGGGATTACAGGCATGAGCCACTGTGCCCAACCTGAGTCTTGCAGGCAGCTCTCTTAGTCCATTAGAGCTGCTATAGTAAAACACCATTAACTGGGTGACTTACGAACAACAGAAATTTATTGCTCACAATTCTGGAGGTTGTGAGGTCCGAGATCCTGGTATCTGGTGTCTGGAGAGGGTTCACTTCCTGGTTCACCAATCATGGCTTCTTGCTGTGCCCTCACATGGTAGAAGGGACAAGGGATCTCTCTGGGGTCTCTTTTATAAAGACAGTCATTCTATTCACCAAAAGTCACTGTTATTACCACCTCCAAAGGCTCCACCTCCTAAAAACATGGAGATGAGGATTTCACCTTCTTAATTCTGGGGAAACCCAAACATTCGGATCAAAGCAGTTATCTCATCCTAAATGTGTCCAAATGGGTCTCAGTCTCCCCCCATCACACTTGTCCAACTGCAGTTTCGCCCATCTCAGTAAATGGGGTTCCTTCCTCCTGGGGGTGTGCAGGCCAAATAACTTGGGGTTTCCCTGACGTTTTCCTTTCTCTGTCTCACCTACATCCAAACTATAAGCAAATTTGTCGGCTCTGCTTTCAAAACAGGTCCATGCTCCACCTCTGCTTCTTGCCACCTCAGGGCTACCACCTCGGGACAGGCCCATCACCATTCGGTACACCAAACATGTACTTGCTTTATTCGTTTATTGTTCTTCCCCTTGTGTTGGAATATAAGTGTTGTGATGGCACAGACTTTGCCTAGATTGTAGACTGATGTAGCACTAGGACCTAGAGTTGGGCACTCAGTAAATATTAGTTGAGGTGCCGGGTGCAGTGGCTCACGCCTGTAATCCCAACACTTTGGGAGGCTGAGGCAGGTGGATTACTTGAGGTCAAGAGTTCAAGACCAGCCTGGTCAACATGGCAAAACTCTGTCTCTAGTAAAATTCAAAAATTAGCTGGGCGTGGTGGCGGGCGCCTGTAATCCCAGCTACTCAGGAAGCTGAGGCAGGAGAATCACTTGAGCCCAGGAGGCTGAGGTTGCAGTGAGCCAAGATCATGCCATTGCACTCCAATCTGGGCAACAGAGCAAGACTCTGTCTCAAAAAAAAAAAAAAAAAAAAAATTGTTGAGTGAATGAATGAATGAATGAATGAAATGGTTGGCTTCTCATAAAACTGCTTCTTTCCTTTAAAACACCACAGGATCCGCTGTTAGCACATGAAGCCGCCACTTCATAATTAGCTCATAGTTAGACCATCCCAAATTCATGCATGAAGTAATGTGGGCCACCCCATGCCTTTTTACTGAACCAACCAAGGTGGTGACAATGGTAACAGCGTGGACCTAGGCTGGCCCTCTTCCCCTTACACCTGAGGCATGTTCCTTCTCAGCTGGGTAGATAGGTGAGGCACTATGTTTAATTGCTAGTGATAATACTTTCCTTTTTCGGTGTGCTTTCAAGTTTGCAGTTTTTTCCTATAAATTAGATTTAATCCTCTCCAGTACCTCAGAAAAAGTTGCTTATTCACTCAATATTTGCATAAGATTTTATTCATACTGTGAACATAGCACGTTAAGTTAGTTACATGTTTATCTACCTCTTCTGTTGGTCCATGAATTTCTAGAAGGAAAGAATGTTTGTATTCTCAAGGCTAAGCATAGTATCTGGCAGATAGTAAATGCTGATCCAATGTTTGTTGATAGTGTTATTATTTAATCTTTACTGAGTTATTTCAGTGTCCTTATATTAAAATGGGGATACTATTAACTGCATCTTTCAAGACTGCTGTAAGAATGGAAAGAGTTAACCTAAGTAAACCACTGGGAACGTGTCTGGCACAGAGTAAGCATTCAGTATTAGTCATTGTCCCTCTTGTTGATGATGTTGTCGTTTGAACATCTATTTAATGTACTAAAGTGCTTTCCTTAAAACAATTCTGTGTGATGATAAACCAGCCATAATCATGATAACACTGAACAGTTATTGAGCAGGTAATAAATGCCAAGTTTGGGGCTACTTTAAAAATGCATCATCCAATTTTCACAGCAACCATATAACATACATACAATTCTCAATTTAGAGAAGCAGGCATAGACTCAGAAAGGTTAAGTCACCTTCTTGAAGTCACAAGGCAAAGAAGTGGCAGAGCTGGGATTTGAACCTGAGCCACTCTGACTCTAGGGTCCTAACTACTATCTTATGGCGGGTGGCACTGCCCTAATTCTAAGAAAGAAGAAACAGAGACATGAAGAGGGCAGTTAACTGGATCAAAGTCACAGAGCTTACAAGCATTAGAGCTGAGATTTGCGATGGAAGAATTTCCTCTGAGCCAGTGGATCAGAGGTACTGTCTAGGGTCTGGAATGCACTTCGTAAGCACAAGCAGAGATGGAGGAGACGGTCAGATGTCTGGGTCATCCCCTGAGGGTGAGTTAATTTCGTGCTGTTAAACGAATCTGAAATTTGAAAGCATACTGAATAAAACCACGCATGTTCCCCCATCCTAATGGGACATGAAACAGCTACTTACATAATGAATTATTTAACTACTGACTGATAAGTGCTGTAAGGTTCAGGGGCTCTGAGAGTTCGTGGCAGGAAGTCCTGCCTGAGCCTGGGTCAGAGGAAAGAAACCACGAAAACAAAGATGCGCGCCTTCCAGCAGGAGGTTAGGGTAATTTGCACAAACCTCACTCCGGTGGGGGCCTGAGAAGAAGCTGAGGCGCACCTTCCAGGGGAAACAGGCTTGGGAGAATCAAATGATCTCTTGCATCTCCTCTCAATCATATGATGTAATTACTGGGAAATGTCACAAGCAGCTTTTTTTTTTGCAGGGACAGGTGTGTGCAAAGAAAGGTAGGCAGGGTTAATATTTTTTCTTCTGGTTTATGAGTTTCATTGATTTTCCTAGAACGAAAAGCCTTATTTGACCTTGTTCTCACAAGCAGGTTTGCTTGGGATGAGAAATCTGGCAGCTGTTCAGAGGCAGATGCCCCTGGTCTGATGCCCCAAGGGATGTCAAGAGGCAGTAAGACAGGAGCAGGAAGGTGGAGATAGCTCTGTGCACCAGCAACGTTGACTTGTCTGCTCCCCCACATCCAGCTCATCACCCAATTGTGCAAATTTAACTCCTAAAACTCCCTCCACTCTTCCCATTCCTCTCAGCCCCATTGACAGCATCCCAATGCAAGCTGCCATCGTTTCTTGAAACAGACACTTAACTCATCCCTCACGCTCCACTCTTGTTTCCTTATAATATCTTCTCATCTGAGCCAAAAGTGGCCTTCTTACTACATAAAGACATACATCATTGTCACCTCCATCTTCCTGAAACCCTTCAGCTGCTTCTCATTGCACTTGGGATAAACATAAAAAATCTTTTTCCAAAGTTGGGCACAGCGGTATGTGCCCATTTCCCCAGTGGAAGTGGGAGGATTGCTTCAGATCAAGAGTTCGAGTCCAGTCTGGACAATATAGCAAGACCCTATTGCAAATAAATAAATAAATAAATATTAAAATATAAAAAGTTAAATGAGTTAACCTCACTTAAAAGACATGTAAGTATTTTTACATGTCAGAAATTTTTTTATGAATAATTTTTCCCATGTGAAAATAACCTAAGTCTACCCAAGGATGAATGGCTAAGGAAAATGTGGCATATACAATCATCGGAGTATTATTCAACCTTAAAAAGGAAGGAAATCAGCCAGGCATGGTGGCACATGCCTGTAATCCCAGCACTTGAGGTAGGTGGATTGCTTGAGCATAGGATTTCAAGACCACCTTGGGCAACATAGCAAAACTCCATTTCTACAAAAACTACAAAAATTAGCTGTGCATCATGGCATGTACCTGTAGTCTCACCTACTCAGGAGGCTAAAGTAGGAGGATTGCTTGAGTCCAGGAGCTTAACGTTGCAGTGAACCAAGATGATGCCACTGCACTCCACCCTAGGCAACAGTGAGACCCTTTCTCAAAAAAAAAAAAAAAAAAAGAAAGAAAGAAAAAGAAAAAAAAAAAAGAAGAAAATCCTGCCATATGAGACAATATGAATGAATCTGGAGGACATGATGCTAAATGAAATAAGCCACTCACAGAAGGATAAATAACTGCAGAATCCTGCTTATATGAGGTATCTCAGGTAGTCAGACTCATAGAATCAGAGAGCGGAATGGTGGTTGCCAGGGGCTCAGGGGAGGAGGAAGTGGAGAGTTGCTATTCAACAGGCATGAAGTCTCAATTATGCTAGATGAATAAGTTCTAGAGATCTGCCCTTCAACATTGTACTTATAGTCAACAACAATGCATTGACTTAAATGTGTACCCTTCAAAATGTGTAAAGAGGGTAGGTGTCATAGTAAGTGTTTTTAACCACAGTAAAATATAATAAAAAGAATCTAAGACTTACCCTTAATTAATCATTATTTTAAAATTGAAATTTAATGAATAATTACAATTTTGTATGCCTCTGTTTTGATGTCGTCTACCAACAAGATTAACTACATGTATATTATTCCTCAGTGTTGGGAAGGTATTGACTTGGTAATTTGATAAACAATGTTTTCCATATATGGAAATTATTTGATCAATTTTAATTAAAACATGCATAATTTGTGGCACAAGTGGACAACTTTAACATAAATACTTACTTTATTATATTTTTAAAAATGTATTTGCCTGGTCTTCTGCACCTTCCAAGGTCTGGCCCCTTCTCACCTGCCTCATCTTCTACCCCCACCTCCTCTTCCTCACTTTGGCATTCCTTCCCACATTGTAGCCTTGAAGGTCTCAACATAAGTGACTTCCTCAAAGAGCCCTAGTTGGACTTCCCCCTCCACAGTCTAAATTAGATCCACACATTGTGCTCTTCATACCAACTTTTAATTCTCCTTTGTAGCATTTCTCACCTTTTCTAAGCACGTATGCCCCTGTGATTATTTGTTTACTGAGTTTCCCCAGCTGGAACGTTTGGGCCACGAGGGCAGAGACCATTCTGTCTTGTTCATCACTTTAACTCTTGTGCCTAAAAGGTTGGATTTATCCTACAAATATTTACGGAGTTCCCATGAGGCACCAGATCCTGCGTTAGGTGTTAGGGATACAAAAGGAAGAAGATGTAGTCTCTGACTATAAGATAGCCAGCCAGACAGATCTCTACCAAAGCATGTGTAACTGTAATTTGGACCTGATATGCTTTCTGGTACACAGAGATAATTTAATGCATGTTTATGGAGGGAAGGAGGGAGGGAGAGAAGGAGGGAGGGAGAGAAGGAGGGAGGGAGAGAAGGAGGGAGGGAGAGAAGGAGGGAAGAAAAAAAGGAAGGAAGGAAGGAAGGAAGGGAAGGAAATGGGGTAAAGGAAGGAAAGAACTCTAAAATCCATATGGAAAGAGTACTACGTTTGGAGAAAGAGTGTAAAACAATGATTTTTGCCTAGGAATACAGGGATGCATTCTCAAAGGAGGTGGCGATTGATCTTGACCTTAAAGGATCCTAATGAATAAACAGACATTTGTCAGATGCTCTAATTGGAAGGAACATTGTCTCACCCAGGCTGCCATGCAGGAGATGGTGTTGGTGAGACTGGAGGCAAGGAGACTGGTTAGAAGGCTGTAGCAAGAGTTTATATGATGAACGAGGAGGCCTAAATTGAGCAGCAGCAGAAATGCTGATTAGGAGGGGATGGCGGTCAGAGACACTACAGATGCATTGAATTTGGGGATGCTATTTATTTAGGATTATACGTGGCTGTGACAGAATTGCAATCAATGGTAGTCTAAACAATCTCTTATCGTACTGACAAAAGACTGGAGGCAGACACCCCAAGGTACTTCAAAAAATTGATTTTGTCCCTAAAGACCCAGTTCCATTCCAATACGGACTTCCATTTTTAGCATATGGACTTTTTAGACTCATGCTGGTTGTCTCATAGTTGCACAGTGGCTGCTGTTGCTCCAGGCATCATGACTATATTCAAAGACAGGAAGGACAGGGTGAGGAGGGAAAGTCAGGGCATTAAGAATGGGTTGTATCATTTCTTTCTCCTTACATTAGGAAGGAAATATTTGCCAAAGTTCTGCAGCAGATAAATGCTGCTGTTTCACTGGTTAAATGGTCCTATGTGGCCATTCCTAGCTGCAGGGGGAGTTGGAAAATTAGCTATCGAGCAAGGGGAAACAGGAGTGCTACGAATGGTTCAGATCAATCATGATTCTCATTCTAGAGCTTGCATATTGCACCCTGTCCCAGCCCTGCCCCAAATGAGATTGAGATTCTGTTCGGCAGGAGGGCTGACTATTTAGTAGACAACCAACAGTGTCTGACACAGGGTGGAAGGTGGGATTGGGTTTTATTCAAACAGTCTCCTTCTGAGTGTGAAAAATGGCAGCTACCTCCTGACTTCAGTGCTGTGAAAACTGCCACTTGTTCCAGCTGAGCCTGCTCCTCTTGGCTCACACATTCCCAAGAAGATGATTGTGCAGAGTGGCGAGAGCTTTCCTGTTTCTCAGAATATTCTCAAGAAAGAAGGCAGAATTAATAATTTGTTTTCTTGGTATGGGCCATTCGGTTGCAAAACAATATTCCAGTCATAGCACGATACTTCCCTACCTCATTTACATTCACCGTTGGTTTAATTATGCTTTTCAGTCAGAATACTTATTAATTTTATAGACCTACCTGAAAATTAAATTGGATAAATTCCTTCTGCCTGGTACCTTGAAGAATGTGTTTTTCCAAGCTGTTGCCAGGGCCTGCTTCAGCCCCGTGCAATTTTGTTCCTCTTTAAGTTCATTTGCAAATAACACTGTGTTGGTTTAAAGGGCATTCATCATTTCTGAGCAGGAGAAACACTGCAAACTGCAGCCCAATTCGGAGGAAAGTAGGAGGACAATGGAGAAAATTGCCACATATTTTATTTTCTCATCGGAGGGGGAAGTCATTGAGGGAGGCATAAAATTTCCCTTAGGATTCCATGAATCTGTCTTGCTGGTGAAGAGAACACTATGTGGTACTGGAAGGCATCAGCAAAGCCACAAGGTACCAAAAGGACACAGAGCAGGGACCTTCCCCACTGACCAGGGCTAAAGCAGCTCAACGTGAGAACAGCAGGCGGTGTATTTATTCATTAGACATTTACTGTGTCTCAGGTATGATGGGGCTAAAAACACAATTAAGACATGTTACCTACTCTCAAGCAGCTCGAATTTTCAAAGGGGTAGACAGGCAAATAAATGCACAGCGATGATAAAACATGTCCATCATAAGGTAGAAAAAGCATAGAACGCTGTGAGATCCCAGAAGCAGTACAACACGCCCCTAGCCTGAAAGCTCTATGAGGATGGGAAGTGAGTATATTTATGCTATGCTGTGCTGTAGCTTTGCTGCCTAGCCCCAGGCCTGGCATTTAGGTGTTTAATAATTAGTTGTTGAATTGAAGTAAATTAAAATGAATCCGGCCTGGTGGCATGTACTATTTCGGTGTGGTTGGCTGCTACCACAAATAAATCTCCAAATGGCAATGGCTGTAACACAGTAGAAAAATGCGTGTGTGTGTGTGTGTGTGTGTGTGTATTTGCTTTTTCTTCACAAAGATCATATCAGACCTGAGATGATAGAGGGTGTCTGTCCCAAGTTGCTATTTGAGAACCCAAGCTTCTCCCATGCTAGGGCTCTGTCATTTTCTGAGCCCTCACTTCTACTTAATGAACAGAGTGCAAAGCAAAAATAAAAGTCTAAGACCCCCAACCATCTGAAGAGACCCCTCCGCTAGGCCAAGGGCCAAGTTAACCTGAAAATCAAGTTCAGGCCACAATGAGAAGCAGGATCGGGACATGCCTCCTTATAGCTTCCTCCCTTTTGCAACTACTGATGGAACAGACTCTTTAAGTCTGGTAAGAAACATTTACAATCTATTCCTCCTGAAGCCTTATACCCAGTGGCTTCATCTGTCTGATAAAATGCTGGTCTCCACAATCCCTTATGATAACCCAAAGCGAGCTTCCTCCCTCCCTCCCTCCCTCTCTCCCTCCCTTTCCTCCCTTCCTCCCTTCCTCCCTTCCTCCCTTACTTCCTTCCTTCTTTCCTTTCCCTCCCTTCTTCCTCCCTCCCTTTCTTCTTCCTCTCTTTACCTTCTTTGAGACAGAGTCTCACTCTGTCATCCAGGCTGGAGTGCACTGGCGCAATCTCAGCTCACCACAACCTCTGCCCCCTGGGTTCAAGGGATTCTCCCGCCTCAGGCTCCTGAGTAGGTGGGACTGCAGGCATGTGCCACTACACCCAGCTAAGCTTTGTATTTTTAGTAGAGACAGGGTTTCACCATGTTGGCCAGGCTGGTCTCGAATTCCTGACCTCAGGTGATCCACCCACCTTGGTCTCCCAAAGTGCTGGAATTACAGGCTTGAGTCATGGTGCCCAGCCCATACATTCCTTTCTATTGATAATAGCATTTTCAACCAATTGTCAATCAGAAAATCTTTTAATCTACCTATCACTTAGAAGCACCAATTCCTACCTCATTACCCCAAGCATTTCCAGTTGTTCCCTGTTTCTGGACTGAACCAATGTATGTCTCACACGTATTGATTAATGCCTTATGTATCCCTAAAAGGTACAAAACCAAGTTGTGGCCTGACCACCTTGGGCAGATGTTCTTGGGATCACCTGAGAGCTGTGCCACGGGCCATTGGTCACTCATATGTGACTCAGAAAAAATCCTTTCAAATATTTTGCAGTTTGACTCTTCGTCAACAAGAGGAAAAGACAAAAGAGAGCCACTGGGAAGTTTAAAGGGCTAGGATTAGAAGTGGCACTCAATGCTTCCTCTTGCATTCCACTGACCAGAAGTCTTACATGTCCTTATCTAAGTATAAGGCCAGAAAATACAGTCAGATTGAATGCCCAGGAGGAAAGGACATAGATTTGGTAAAAACGTTACTGGAAAGGGGTCCTGATCCAGACCCCAAGAGAGGGTTCTTGAATTTCATGCAAGTAAGAATTTGGAGCAAGTTCACAGTGCAAAGTGAAAGTAAGTTTATTAAGAAAGTAAAACAGTGAAAGAATAGCTGCTCCATCAACAGAGAAAAGCGCATTCCTGAAAGTAAGAGGAGGGACATGGCCACCCTAGGTACAATGCTTGCTTATATATAGGATAACAACAACAAAATCACAGGGAGATGTGCTCTACTACAAGGGTTTGTGATAAAAGGTTAATTTTCTTAATTACTATATATTGCAATAATCACTATTATCTTTAAAGCAAAATTAGGAAGGCTTCTGTCGCATTTGAACCAGAGCAACTCCATCTTGAATAAAGGCTGCATAAAATAAGGCAGAGACCTACTGCATTCCCAGATGGTTAAGGCATTTCAAGTCACAGAATGAGATAGGAGGTTGGCACAAGATACAGGTCATAAAGACCTTGCTCATAAAACAGATTGCAGTAAAGAAGCCGGCCAAAACCCACCAAAACCAAGATGGCGATGAGAAAGACCTCTGGTTGTCCTCACTGCTGCACTCCCACCAGCGCCATGACAGTTTACATACGCCATGGCAACATCAGAAGGTTACCCTATATGGTCTAAAAAGGGGAGGCATGAATAATCTACCCGTTGTTTAGCATATCATCAAGAAATAACCATAAAAATGGGCAACCAGCAGCCCTCGGGGCTGCTCTGTCTATGGAGTAGCCATTCTCTTATCCCTTTACTTTCTTAATAAACTTGCTTTCACTTTGCTTTAGGGACTTGCTCTGAATTCCCTCTTGGGCGAGATCCAAGAACCCTCTCTTGGGGTCTGAACTGGGGACCCCTTTCCGGTAACACTTCTGTTTTCAAGATAGCAGGATATCACGGCCTTCCTGAGTCTGGGTCTGTTTAGTAAAGGTTCTCAATCTGCTCCCTTAACTGTAAACATCCAGAGGTTAGGAATACCTAACTTCCTGGGAATGCACCCTGGCAATTCCCAGCCTCATTTCCCTAGCCCTCACTCAAGATGGAGTCACTGTGGTTCGAATGCCTCTGACAAAAACATCACTGTTTCTTTCTGTGTAGCTGGAAAACTGGTCCTAAACAATCTTTAAGATGAATAGGAGGCCAGGCACAGTGGCTCAAGCCTGTAATCCCAGCACTTTGGGAGGCCGAGACGGGCGGATCACGAGGTCAGGAGATCGAGACCATCCTGGCTAATCCGGTGAAACCCCGTCTCTACTAAAAAATACAAAAAACTAGCCGGGCGAGGTGGCGGGCGCCTGTAGTCCCAGCTACTCGGGAGGCTGAGGCAGGAGAATGGTGTAAACCTGGGAGGCGGAGCTTGCAGTGAGCTGAGATCTGGCCACTGCACTCCAGCCTGGGCGACAGAGCGAGACTCCGTCTCAAAAAAAAAAAAAAAAAAAAAAAAAAAAAAAAAAAGATACATAGGAGATATCCCCAATGATAAGAAGTAAAGAACATTGCAAGCAGAAGGGTTAGTGTGAATAAATATGGCCTGGGGTTCATAAATGGTGAAAAATCACATGCACAGTAAGATAAGGCTGTAAACAGAGGCAGAAGTTAAGTCACAGAAGGAATTTTACACTATGCTAAGGAGTTTACACCTTGTCCTAAGGGCAACTGGAAGCCACTGAAGCTTTCTGATTAAAAGGGTAGTGTGGTCAGCTTTGCATTTTAGAATGCCTTTGGGCTAGGTGTGGAAATTGTTGGGGACTATCATTATACACAGAGATGGAGAGGATAGATTTGAGAAATATTAGAAGGTAAAAATGGCAGGGCTAGGTGGCTGAGTGTGTCAGAGGTGTTTGAACCAGAGCAACTCTATCTTGAATAGGGGCTGGGTAAAATCAGGCTGAGACCAACTGGGCTGCATTCCCAGATGGTTAGGCATTCCAAGTCACAGAATGAGGCAGGAGGTCAGCACAAGATACAGGTCATGGCCGGGCATGGTAGCTCACACCTGTAATCCCGCACTCTGGGAGACCAAGGTGCGTAGATCACCTGAGGTCAGAAGTTCGAGACCAGTCTGGTCAACATGGCAAAACCCCAATTCTACTAAAAATACAAAAATTAGCCAGGCGTGGTGGCTCATGCCTGTAATCCCAGCTACTTTGGGAGGCTGAGACATGAGAATTGCTTGAACGTGGAAGGCGGAGGTTACAGTGAGCCAAGATCACGCCACTGCACTCCAGCCTGGGTGACAGGGTGAGACTTCATTTCAAAAAAAAAAAAAATACAGGTCATAAAGACCTTGTTGACAAAACAATTCTCAGTAAAGAAGCCAGCCAAAACCTACCAAAACCAAGATGGTGATGAGACCATCAACCAAGATGGCGATGAGACCTCTGGTCATCCTTACTGCTACACTCCCACCAGCTCCACAACAGTTTACAAACGCCATCTCAATGTCAGGAAGTCACCCTATATGGTCCAAAATGGGAGACATGAATAATCCACCCCTTGGTTAGCATATCATCAAGAAACAACCATAAAAATGGGCAACCAGCAGCCGTCGGGGGCTGCTCCATGTAGTAGCCATTCTCTTATTCCTTTACTTTCCTAATAAACTTGCTTGTGCTTTGCTCTATGGACTCTTCCTGAGTTATTTCTTGTACAAGATCCAAGAACCTTCTCTTGGGGTCTGGATCAGGGTCCTTTTCCTATAACAATGCCAAGGAGTTTGCACCCTGTCCTAAGGGCAGTTGGAAGCCACTGAAGCTTTTTTATTAAAATGGTAGTGTGGTCAGCTTTGCATTTTAGAAGGATGACATTGGGCTTGGTGTAGAAATTATAAGGGGCTATCATTATACACAGAGAAGAAGAGGAGATAATAGACTTGAGAAATACTTAGAAGGTAAAAATGGCAGGGCTAGGTGGCTTATTGGATGTCAATCAGCTTCTTTGTCCTTTCTGTGAACTCCCTTCCCTTGTCTTCTCATTCTGAGTACCCTAGCTAACCTTCTCCACCTGAATGCTTAGTCCAACTTGTGACCAGATCCATTTGGCTCTGGGGGATTAGACTTGGTGCCATTTATTAGGGATACTGGATATACTGAAATCTCAACCCAAGAATCTGGCAGGGCAAAAATTATTACTGAAATTCTAAAATGTAGATAAATTTATCTAGAATTTACCTGGGAATTCAAATTTATCTGCCCAATCTTATCTGGCCAGAAATTTATAGACAGCCCCATAATCTGAACAGAAATTCAGAGATACATAAAATTTTTTGAAGGTGTGCTTTACTTTGATATAGTAGGGGAGGGGGTATTAGATGGGAAGGAAGTACTGTGGCTGGGGCAATACTTTCCCTCACTATAGCAACCATCGTCACTGGTCTTCCAAAGCAGTACTGTGTAAAAAAAATCCCATAAAAGGGGGAAAATGGTAACAGAAACTAGTATTGGTGCTAAACTAGTGATTTGGCACCCATGCTATGGCATTAGAGGTTAGATCCTGCTTTCCTAATTTACTGGTTGTGTGACCTCTGATAATCATTTGACTCAGCTGGAGTTCAGTTTTCTCAGCTATAAATGAAGGGAGCCATAGCTCTAATCCTGCAAAGTTGTTATGACATGTAATGAGATAATATGCATTCAGTTCTTGGAAGACTGTAGGAACAAATTAAGTGTAATCTTTACGGTGAGAGAATGGCTACTTTTCCAGAGACAAGACATTTGATTCAGCTGCTTATGTTCTTTGGCCATATCAATGGTAATAAATATGGGCTGAATGGATTGATTTAATGATTTGACAAGTATTTTCAAATATATTCAACATATATTGTGTATATAATATGTGCCTAATTTTGGAGACACAATGTTGAACAAAAAAGAGCAAGCTTCCTACTCAAATTGAAATTTAATTGTAGTGTCAAAGAAAAACAATGAATAAATTACAAACAAATATGCAATATGATGCTAAGTAGTAATACTGTTATGAAGAACAAATAAAGGAGGGTAAAAGGTATAGAAAGTGACAGGAGATGCTTTTAGGTAGAACAGAGGCCTCAGTAATGCAATGAATTAAAGGGTGAATGAGGAAATGAATGAGGAGCAGAGTGAAGATAAAGCAGACAGTGTGATGGTAGCTTCCAAGAAAACTTCAGTCCAGATAAAAATGTGTAGGATAGATTAAGACTTTCCAAACATATGGTTAGCTTTAAGAGTCTAGAAAGTGATGAGCAAATTAAAGCAAAAATCAATAGAAGAGATTGATAAAAAAATAAGAGCTGATATAAAGAAATATAAAAGCAAACACATAAACAAAAGCAAAAGTTGCTTATTTGAAATGACCCACAAAATTGATTAACTCTCTGTTAGACTGCTGAAACAAAAAAGAGAAAACACAAAATATGAATATCAGGAATGAAGGAGACATTGTAACTACAGATCCTACAGACACTAAAGAAGGGGGGCGCCCAAGATGGCCAAATAGGAACAGCTCTAGCCTCTAGCTCCCAGCGTGAGCGACACAGAAGATGGGTGATTTCTGCATTGCCAACTGAGGTACCAGGTTCATCTCACTGGGGCGTGTTGGACAGTTGGTGCAGGACAGTGGGTGCAGCTCAACGAGCAAGAGCCACAGCAGGGCGAGGCATCGCCCCACCTGGGAAGCACAAGGTGGAAGGGAATTCCTTTTCCTACCCAAGGGAAACCATGACACACAACACCTGGAAAATTGGGTCACTCCCACCCTAATACTGCGCTTTACCAAGTGTCTTAGCAAATGGCACACCGGAGATTATATCCTGCGCCTGGCTCAGAGGGTCCCATGCCCACAGAGCCTCCCTCATTGCTAGAACAGCAATCTGAGATCTAACTGCAAGGTGGCAGCAAGGCTGGGGGAGGGGCGTCCGCCATTGCTGAGGCTTAAGTAGGTAAACAAAGCGGCCAGGAAACTCGAATTGGGTGGAGCCCACTGCAGCTCAAGGAGGCCTGCCTGCCTCTGTAGACTCCACCCCTGGGGACAGGGCATAGCTAAACAAAAAGCAGCAGAAACCTCTGCAGATGTAAATGTCCCTGTCTGACAGGTTTGAAGAGAGTAATGATTCTCCCGGCATGGAGTTTGAGATCTGAGAACAGACAGACTGCCTGCTCAAGTGGGTCCCTGACCCCCAAGTAGCCTAACTGGGAGACATCCGCCACTAGGTGCAGACTGTCACCTCACACCTCACACGGCCGGGTATACCTCTGAGATGAAGTTTCCAGAGCAACAATCAGACAGCAACACTTGCTGTTCAGCAATCTTCTCTCTTCTGCAGCTTCTGCTGCTGATACCCAGGCAAACAGGGTCTGGAGAAGACCTCAAGCAAACTCCAACAGACCTGCAGCTGAAGGTCCTGACTGTTAGAAGGAAAAATAACAAACAGAAAGGACATCCACACCAAAACCTCATCTGTACGTCACCATCATCAAAGACCAAAGGTAGATAAAACCACAAAGAAGGGGAAAAAGAAGTGCAGAAAAGCTGGAAATTCAAAAAATCAGAGCGACTCTCCCTCTCCAAAGGAATGCAGCTCCTCGCCAGCAATGGAACAAAGTTGGATGGAGAATGACTTTGACGAGTCGAGAGAAGAAGTAGAGAGAAGAAGGCTTCAGTCGATCAATCTTCTCAGAGCTAAAGGAGGATCTATGTACCCAGTGCAAAGAAACTAAAAACCTTGAAAAAAGAATGGATGAATGGATAACTAGAATAATCAATGCAGAGAAGACCATAAACGACCTGATAGAGATGAAAACCATGACACGAGAAATACGTGACAAATGCACAAGCTTCAGTAACTGACTCGATCAACCGAAAGAAAGAGTATCAGTGACTGAAGAGCAAATGAATGAAATGAAGCAAGAAGAGAAGTTTAGAGAAAAAAGAGTACAAAGAAATGAACAAAGTCTCCAAGAAATATGGGATTATGTTAAAAGACCAAATCTACGTCTGATTGGTGTACCTGAAAGTGATGGGGAGAATGGAATCAAATTGGAAAACATTCTGCAGGATATTATCCAGGAGAACTTCCCCAACCGAGCAAGGCAGACCAACATTCAAATTCAGGAAATACAGAGAATGCCACAAAGATACTCCTCAAGAAGAGCAACTCCAAGACACATAATTGTCAGATTCACCAAAGTTGAAATGAAGGAAAAAATGTTAAGGGCAGCCAGAGAGAAAGGTCGGGTTACCCACAAAGGGAAGCCCATCAGACTAACAGCAGATCTCTTGGCAGAAACTCTACAAGCCAGAAGAGAGGGGGGGCCAATATTCAATATTCTTAAAGAAAAGAATTTTCAACCCAGAATTTCTTGTCCAGCCAAACTAAATTTTATAAGTGAAGGAGAAATAAAATCCTTTGCAGACAAGCAAATGCTGAGAGATTTTGTCACCACAAGGCTTGCCCTACAAGAGGTCCTGAAGGAAGCACTAAACATGGAAAGGAACAACTGGTACCAGCCATTGCAAAAACATGCCAAAATGTAAAGAGCATTGATGCCAAGAAGCAACTGCATCAACAAATGAGCAAAATAATCAACTAACATCATAATGACAGGATAAAGTTCACACATAACAATATTAACCTTAAATGTAAATGGGCTAAATGCTCCAATTAAAAGACACACACTGACAAATTGGATAAAGAGTCAAGACCCATCAGTTTGCTGTATTCAGGAGACCCCTCACATGCAGAGACACACATAGACTCAAAATAAAGGGATGGAGGAAGATCTACCAAGCAAATGGAAAACAAAAAAAGGCAGGAGTTGCAATCCTAGTCTCTGATAAAACAGACTTAAAACCAACAAAGATCAAAAGAGACAAAGAAGGCCATTACATAATGGTAAAGGGATCAATTCAACAAGAAGAGCTAACTATCCTAAATATATATGCACCCAATACAGGAGCACCCAGATTCATAAAGCAAGTCCTTAGAGACTTAAAAAGAGACTTAAACTCCCACACAATAATAATGGGAGACTTTAACACCCCACTGTCAACATTAGACAGATCAATGAGACAGAAAGTTAACAAGGATATCCGGGAATGAAACTCAACTCTGCACCAAGAGGACCTAATAGACATCTACAGAACTCTCCACCCCAAATCAACAGAATATACATTCTTCTCAGCACCATGTCGCACTTATTCCAAAATTGACCACATAGCTGGAAGTAAAGCATTCCTCGGCAAATATAAAAGAACAGAAATTATAACAAACTATCTCTCAGACCACAGTGCAATCAAACTAGAACTCAGGACTAAGAAACTCAATCAAAACTGCTCAACTACATGGAAACTGAACAACCTGATCCTGAATGACTACTGGGTACATAATGAAATAAAGGCAGAAATAAAGATGTTCTTTGAAACCAATGAGAACAAAGATACAACATATCAGAATCTCTGGGACACATTTAAAGTAGTGTGTAGAGGGAAATTTATAGCACTAAATGCCCACAAGTGAAAGCAGGAAAGATCTAAAATTGACACCCTAACATCACAATTAAAAGAACTAGGGAAGCAAGAGCAAACACATTCAAAAGCTGGCAGAAGGCAAGAAATAACTAAGATCAGAGCAGAACTGAAGGAGATAGAGACACAAAAAACCTTCAAAAAAATCAATGGTTCCAGGAGCTGGTTTTTTGAAAAGATCAACAAAATTGATAGACCACTAGCAAGACTAATAAAGAAGAAAAGAGAGAAGAATCAAATAGATGCAACAAAAAATGATGAAGGGGATATCACCACCAACTGCACAGAAATACAAATTACCATCAAAGAATACTATAAACACCTCTACGCAAATAAACTAGAAACACTAGAAGAAATGGATAAATTCCTGGACACATACACTCTCGCAAGACTAAACCAGGAAGAAGCTGAATCCCTGAATAGACCAATAGCAAGCTCTGAAATTGAGGCAATAATTAATAGCCTACCAACCAAAAAAAGCCCAAGACCAGACAGATTCACAGCCGAATTCTACCAGAGGTACAAGGAGGAGCTGGTACCATTCCTTCTCAGACTATTCCAAGCAATAGAAAAAGAGGGAATCCTCCCTACCTGATTTTATGAGGCCAACATCATCCTGATACCAAAGTCTGGCAGAGATACAACAAAAAAAGAGAATTTTAGACCAATATCCCTGATGAACATCGATGCAAAAATCCTCAATAAAATACTGGCAAACCGAATGCAGCAGCACATCAAAAAGCTTATCCACCATGATCAAGTGGGCTTCATCCCTGGGATGCAAGGCTGGTTCAACATATGCAAATCAATAAACGTAATCCAGCATATAAACAGAACCAAAGACAAAAACCACATGATTATCTCAATAGATGCAGAAAAGGCCTTTGACAAAATTCAACAGCCCTTCATGCTAAAAACTCTCAGTAAATTCGGTATTGATGGAATGTATCTCAAAATAATAAGAGGTATTTATGACAAACCCACAGCCAATATCATACTGAATGGGCAACAACTGGAAGCATTCCCTTTGAAAACTGGCACAAGACAGGGATACCCTCTCTCACCACTCCTATTCAACATAGTGTTGGAAGTTCTGACCAGGGAAATCAGGCAAGAGAAAGAAATAAAGGGTATTCAGTTAGGAAAAGAAGAACTCAAATTGTCCTTGTTTGCAGATGACATGATTGTATATTTAGAAACCCCATCATCTCAGCCCAAAATCTCCTTAAGCTGATAAGCAACTTCAGCAAAGTCTCAGGATACAAAATCAATGTGCAAATATCACAAGCATTCTTATACAACAGTAACAGACAAACAGAGAGCCAAATCATGAATGAACTCCCATTCACAATAGCTTCAAAGAGAATAAAATACCTAGGAATCCAACTTACAAGGGATGTAAAGGACCTCTTCAAGGAGAACTACAAACCACTGCTCAGTGAAATAAAAGAGGACACAAACAAATGGAAGAACATACCATGCTCATGGGTAGGAAGAATCAATATCATGAAAATGGCCATACTGCCCAAGGTAATTTATAGATTCAATGCCATCCCCATTAAGCTACCAATGACTTTCTTCACAGAATTTGAAAAATCTACTTTAAAGTTCATATGGAACCAAAAAAAAAAAAAAAAAAAAAAAAAAAAGCCCGCATTGCCAAGACAATCCTAAGTCAAAAGAACAAAGCTGGAGGCATCATGCTACCTGACTTAAAACTATACTACAAGGCTACAGTAACCAAAACAACATGGTACTGGTACCAAAGCAGAGATACAGACCAATGGAACAGAACAGAGCCCTCAGAAATAATACCACACATCTACAGCCATCTGATCTTTGACAAACCTGACGAAAACAAGAAATGGGGAAAGGATTCCCTATTTATTAAATGGTGCTGGGAAAACTGGCTAGCCATAGGTAGAAAGCTGAAACTGGATCCCTTCCTTACTCCTTATACAAAAATTAATTCAAGATGGATTAGAGACTTAAATGTTAGACCTAAAACTGTAAAAACCCTAGAAGAAAACCTAGGCAATACCATTCAGGACATAAGCATGGGCAAGGACTTCATGACTAAAACACCAAAAGCAATGGCAACAAAAGCCAAAATTGACAAATGGGATCTAATTAAACTAAAGAGTTTCTGCACAGCAAAAGAAACTACCATCAGAGTAAACAGGCAACCTACAGTATGGGAGAAAATTTTTGCAATCTACTTATCTGACAAAGCGCTAATATTCAGAACCTACAAAGAACTAAAACAAATTTACAAGAAAA
Organism: Theropithecus gelada; assembly: GCF_003255815.1. Classification (NCBI taxonomy): domain Eukaryota; kingdom Metazoa; phylum Chordata; class Mammalia; order Primates; family Cercopithecidae; genus Theropithecus; species Theropithecus gelada. The sequence continues at coordinate 66,064,595 of NC_037688.1, forward strand.
AAACAAACAACCCCAACAAAAAGTGGGCAGAGGATGTGAACAGACAGTGCTCCAAAGAGGATATTTATGCAGCCAACAGACACATGAAAAAATGCTCATCATCACTCACCATCAGAGAAATGCAAATCAAAACCACAATGAGATACCATCTCACACCAGTTAGAATGGCAATCATTAAAAAGTCAGGAAACAACAGGTGCTGGAGAGGATGTGGAGAAATACGAACACTTTTACACTGTTGGTGGGACTGTAAACTAGTTCAAACATTGTGGAAAACAGTGTGGCGATTCCTTAAGGATCTAGAACTAGAAATACCATTTGGCCCACCCATCCCATTACTGGGTATATATCCAAAGGATTATAAGTCATGCTGCTATGAAAACACATGCACACGTATGTTTATTGTGGCACTATTCACAGTAGCAAAGACTTGGAATCAACCCAAATGTCCATCAATGACAGACTGGATTAAGAAAATGTAGCACATATACACCATGGAATACTAGGCAAACATAAAAATGGATGAGTTCGTGTCCTGTGTAGAGACATGGATGCAAGTGCCGTCATTCTCAGCAAACTATCGCAAGAACAGAAAACCAAACACCGCATGTTCTCACTCATAGGTGGGAATTGAACAATGACATCAGTTGGACACAGGAAGGGGAACATCACCCACTAGGGCCTATTGTGGGGTGGGGGGTGGGAGGAAGAATAGCATTAGGAGATATACCTAATGTAAATGACGAGTTAATGGGTGCAGCACACCAACATGGCACATGTATACACATGTAACAAACCTGCATGTTGTGCACACGTACCCTAGAACATAAAGTATAATAATGAAAAAAAGATTAAGAAGAAAACATTAGGAATAATTGATAACACATTCAATAATCTATATGAAATGATGACATTCTTTGAAAAATAACACTCAGCAAAATTGACACAAGATGAAAATCTGAATGGTCCTAAATCTAACAAACAGATTGAGTTGGTTTTCAAAAACATCCTCACAAAGAAAACTCTAGGCCCAGATATTTCACTAGTGACTTCTATTACGCATTTAAGGAAAGAATAATAACAATCTTATATCAACTTTATATGAAAATTAAGGATAGAATACTTCCCAACTAGTTTTATGAAGACAGCAAAACCCTTATACCAACACTTGCCAAAGGTATCACAAACAAATCAGAATTACAGACCAATAATAATTTATGAATACTTCTCAAAATAAAAAAATGCTTAACAGATTGTTCACAAATTAAATCCAATAATATATAAAAAATAATAACATGTCATGAACAAGTAGAGTTCATCCCAGGAATGTAAGGTTGGTAATTCACCATATTAACAGAAGGAGGAGAAAAATCATATAATCATTTTAATAGATTCAGAAAAGCATTTCTCAAAATTCAACACACATTCATGAATAAAAACTCTCTGCAAATTCGGAATATAATAGAACTTAATCGAGTTGGTAAAAGATATCTATGGAAAACCTATGGCTAACCATCACACTTAATGCTGAAAGACTGAACACTTTTCAAATAAAGATCAGGAGAAAAGTACTAGAGGTTAGTACTAGAGGTTATAGACATTTCTATAAGTCAAGAAAGGGATATAAAAGACATAAAATTGAATGCTAGACATAAAACTGCTTCTATCTGCAGATGCCATGATTGTTTATGTAGAAAATATTAAGGATTCTAGAAAGCAGCTACTGAAAATAATAAAGCATTTGAGCAAGATTCCAAGATACACAATTAACATCACAAAAATCAATTATGATTGGCCAGGCGCGGTGGCTCAAGTCTGTAATCCCAGCACTTTGGGAGGCCGAGACGGATGGATCACGAGGTCAGGAGATCAAGACCATCCTGGCTAACATGGTGAAACTCCATCTCTACTAAAAAATACAAAAACCTAGCTGGGCAAGGTGGCAGGCGCCTGTAATCCCAGCTACTTGGGAGGCTGAGGCAGGAGAATGGCATGTACCTGGGAGGCAGAGCTTGCAGTGAGCTAAGATCCGGCCACTGCACTCCAGCCTGGGCGACAGAGCAAGACTCCGTCTCAAAAAAAAAAAAAAAAAAAAAATCAGTTATGATTTTATATACTAGCAGTAAACAACTGGAAAATGAAATTAAAATTTTCACTTAGCCTCAAAAAACATATAATATGTAGAAATAAATTTAACAAAACATACATGAAACTTTTAAATTGACCTATTAATATAAAACATTCCTGAAATTAAAGGACATTAAATAAATGGAGAGCTATATACCACGATCATAGACTGAGTGACTCAAAACATGTGGTAGGATGGCCATCCATTTTTCACCCAACTCCAACACACACGCACACACACACGTGCACACACACATTGCCTCTTCTCCAGCTTTAAAGTTACCCGACTGAAAATTTTAATATTATTTTATTGGGGTAATGTGAGATGAATTAAATGCCTTTTTACTAAAGATGTCTCCCCACCTACAGTCTGTTAAAGCAACTGTAACCACCACTGTATGAATCACTCCAAAAAGTCACCTTCTCAGTGGTGGAACAAGACTCTGCACCACTTTCTGCAGATTTACTGAATGCTTTGCTCATTCCATCTCTAGTCCATTGGCCTTTGCATTTGCTGTTCATTCCAGAATATTTTCCTTCCCTCCTGTTGCAAAACCATTAGATCTCAGCTTAGACAAATACTTTAGGAATAACGAAATGTCTGCCCTTCCTCCAGGAAGAGTCCCACCCCAATCACAGACTGAACAGTTTACACATACACACACTCCCATCTCATTCATGTAAGTGCGGTGTGCACGAAATCTGCGATGCAAATGTGTACATATTTTAAATCAATGCTTGTAGGGAAACATTGTGCTTTAGATCATTTCAACTTCAAAATCTAATGAATCAAATCATTGCAAATATTCTTACGGGATTAATAACATATCTTATAGTCTATGTCAAGTATAAAGCATGGCCTCTTCCCAAGAGTCCCAACTACAACCAATGTTTTGGGGGATGTGTTTCACTCCAACATTCAGACTCCTGAGATCTTGATAGGTATGTAAATCTCCTGTCCAATCTCCATTCTCCCCTTCTTTCTTGGGAACAGAGCCCTGATTTTATTCAGAGAAGCAATACACCTAACTAAAGGTCTGTATCCCCAGCCTTCATTGTAGTAAGGTATGACAATGTTGACTAAATTCTCACCTTTATAGAAGTGTTGTGTGGCTTTTCAAGGAATGTTTTTTACAGGAAGCTGATGGGGTGAGAGCTATGTTTTGGGGGTTTTCCCTCTTTTTCCTTCCTTTCTGCTGTCAATAAAGTAACTGTGATAACCAGAACTTTAACAACGGTGTTCAACCATGAAGCTGCCTTGAAGATGGAATTGCCATGGGCTCACTTATGCCAGAGGAGACAACAAGAGGGGTAGAAACTACAATATCAGCACTGGGTAATGTACCTCTGCGCTGCTTTTCATGGGACAGTAAGCCTTTGAGAGTCCAAGCCACGGCCATTTAGGGTTTTCTGTTATTTGCAGCTGGACCTTATCAAACTAATATAGACAACTTGGGAATTTAACGAATAGGAACTGAAAAACATAGCTGCACCAGCCTCCAATCATACAGAAAAGGAGGAGAAAAGGGGGGAGAACAGAGAGGAAGAAAAGGAGTTGAGGAAGAGGATGAAGATGATGAGGAGGAGGATAAGGAGGAGGAAGGAAAGAGGAAGAGAAGAAGGAGTAGAATGAGAAAGATGGGCAGGAGGACAGTGAGGATGAGGAGGAGGAATATGAGGAGGATGGTGACAGCGGCAAATACATAGATGGTGTGTGTGTGCCCGGCACTGTTACCTATTCTTACTGACTTAATCCTCTTGATCAACCCTATGAGGTCACTATTATCATTCCCATTTTATAAATGGGGCAAGTGAGGCTAAGAGAGGTGAAATAAATCACCTTGGCCACACAGTTTATGGTTCAGACTGCTGAGTTTACTCCTGCTATGATCAAACCTCTTTCCTGTTTCTTTGAAATACTGAAGAGCAAAGGCTGCAAAGATTGGAAACCCTTTTTAGAGACTTCAAGGATTGCCTTCTTGCTTTTTAGCCTTTCTTGGTCTCGCTTCCCCCAACTATTTTGTAGATTCCTTTAAAGGAAGGAGAGTAACATGGTATGTGATGAATAAAACAATATAAAAAAGTGAAATACAATGATATGATATATAATGTAAAAGTAGGTTTAAGGATACTTGAAAACAAGTAGTCATAACAGGGAAAACAGGCACATCCAAAAACGAGAATCAAAAGTACATGGGCACTCTTTATATAACATTCTCAAAATGTCAAAGTTACAGTGAAATACCAGTATTATACAAATCAGTGGTTTCCAGGGTTAGGGCTGGGGGAAGGCTGTGTTCGTCAATAGCGCTGCACCAGTGTTAGTTTCTTGGGTAAAGAAGGGAGCTTGACCACGACCTCCGGGTCACCCCAGGCACCTCTGTGTTGACTGCCCAGGTCATATTCTATTAACACTGTTCAAAAAAAAAATTTTAAAGGAAAACAAAAGTGACTTTAAACTCACCCCTGAAAAAGTTATTAAAAGACAGTATTTACTTTCCAAAAAAAGCAACCCAACCTCTTTGCAGAAGTTCATAAAAATCCCTGTACACATCAAGACTGAGAGGCTTTTCAATTATAAAAGAGATTTTAAAAGGTAGACAGAACCCCTGAAGCTTCCACACATCACGCATCATTGTGGCGGATGGAAGGAAAACCGTCGCCCTGTGTTGACGGCGTATTTATAATTGAAGAGTTTGAGAATGCAAATGAACATGAATCAACACCAACAGGGATGCCTAAAAGACATAAGTGAGAATTACGGCAATTAAGAATGTTGTCTCAGAGGAAATTAGACTGGGCCATTAATTACAATCCCTTAAAGGGAAAGAGGTCCCAATGAAAACACAATAAATTAAAATATCAAAAAGAAAATTAGTGGGAAGGAAAGATGGAAGTGCTAATGAGAAGCTAATCTCAAAGGTGGTGATGGGGAAGAGAGGGGAGAAGGTATGCTGAAAGCGAATATTGAAGAGGTGAGGCAGACCCAACAAGGCTAAATCCTCCTGCCCTCCCTCCATTTCTCTTTCTCTATCTCTTGCCTTCCCTCCTTCCTTTTTTCTCTCCTTTTCTTCTTTCCTCTCTCCTTTCTCACCTTCCAGCTCTATTCTTTCCTTTCCTTTCTTCCTTTCTCTTTCCTTCTCTTACCCCTCCATACTTCCCCCTTTCCTTCCTTCTCTACTCCCCCTTTTCCTTTCCTTCCCAACATTCTTTTCTTCTTCTGACCTTCCCTGATCTCTCCTTTCACTTTTCCTGTCCCCTCCTTTCCCTGTGACTTCAAAGTGTGAAATCCTAAGAGGCAGAGACACACCAGGAGCCATCGCTCTGCCCAGGGAGAAATTAGAATCTGCCTTGCGCACGCGCCTGCTGCTGTCTGACTGCATCTCCCCTGCCTTTGCCCTTTAAATCAGCTGCCAGGCTCATCAAGGGGAGCAGCCACTAGACTGTCCCCAGTGAATGGCCCAGGTATCCCTGCTCACTCCTGGTCCAGTGACACTTTAACGTTCCTTGGCTTTAAGTTCTCAAAAATAATGTGTATTTCTTTGTCTCCTCAACTTGGCAGGGAAAAGCTTGAGTGTGTGTGTGTGTCTATGTGTATGTGTGTTTTGTTTTGAAACGGAGTCTTTGTTACCCAGGCTGGAGTGCAGTGGCACATCTTGGGCTCACTGCAACCTCCGTTCCCAGGTTCCAGTGATTCTCATGCCTCAGGCTCCCAAGTAGCTAGGGCTACAGGCAGGCACCACCACGCCCGGCTAATTTTGTATTTTTAGCAGACACAGGGTTTTGCCATGTTGGTCAGGCTGGCCTCAATCTCCTGACCTCAGGTGATCCACTGCCTCAGCCTCCCAAAGTGCTGGGATTACAGGCGTGATCAACCACGCCTGGCCAGCTTTTGTTTTTTGATATAGGTACTAACCAGACCCTCTGGATTCCAACACTACACCACGGCCATCCTCTAACCCTGCCTTTCTGCAATCCAGCATCCCCCTCTGCTGCAAGCAGGAATGACCAGTCCTCCAACTTCCTCACCTGTCTAGGCTTCCGGATGACATTCTCAAGTATCTCTATGATAGGTGGAGTTGCTTTCTATGGTACAAAACTGCCCCAACTTCAGTGGTTTATGTTTTTATTTTTTTTTCTGTAAACACTTTTCACCTGCATAATGAATCACTTAATAGTACTCTCTAAAAAACTGCATTATTTTAAATTTCAATAGTTTTGGGGGAACAAATGGTTTTTGGTTACATTGATAAGTTCTTTAGTGGTGATTTCTGAGATTTTAAGGCACCTGTCACCAGAGCAGAGTACTCTGTACCCAATATGTGGTCCTTTATGCCTCACTACCCCCTTTACCTTCCCCCTTTGAGTCCCCAAACTCCATTATATTATTCTTATGCCTTTGAGTCCACATACTATACTTAGTTTTCCATTCTTGAGTTACTTCACTTAGAACAATGGTATCCTCTGCTGTGTATATACCACATTTTCTTTATCCACTTGTTGGCTAATGGGCACTTAGGTTGGTTCCATATTTTTGCAATTAAAAATTCCATTTTATTTATTTATTGAGATGGAGTTTTACTCTTGTCACCCAGGCTGGAGTGCAATGGTGCAATCTCAGCTCACTGCAACCTCTGCCTCCTGGGTTCAAGTGATTCTCCTTCCTCAGCCTCCCAAGTAGCTGAGATTACAGGTGCCCATCACCATGCCCAGCTGATTTTTATAGTTTTAGTACAGATGAGGCTTCGCCATGTTGGCCAGGCTGGTCTCAAACTCCTGACCTCAGGTGATCCACTTGCCTTGGCCTCCCAAAGTGTTGGGATTACAGGCGTGAGCCACCATGCCTGGCCAAAAATTCCGTTATTTTAAATTCAAATACTTTAGCCTCACCTGAGGCAATAACATCTGTGAAACCAAGGCTTTTCTACACAAGTTATGGATCTTTTTCTTATGAATATTAACATAAACACATGTCTACACAACATAAAATGTCCATCCAATTTCCCTCATGGATTTACCTCTTATGAGCGGCAACACTTCTCGTACAAGAAACACTGCTGGGGTGAGAAAGTACAGGATACGAATTAAGTACCATCCAATTTGGTTTCACTACCTGCTGTAGGATGTTGGGAAAACTGGGCATTACCCTAGGATCCTCAGTGTTTCCATCTGAACTCTGGGGATAACCATGTTTGTCTTTCTAATGGTTGTTTAGGGACCTAATGCATGTATTAGGTTACATACATTTCCTTTCTCCATGACTATAACTCCCATCTCCCATCCTGTGTATTCAATTCACTAGAAAGCTGGGACAGCTTTAATACCACTTTTAAGTACTGGTCAGATGTCTAGCCCCATACCTCACATTTGCTTCAGTGGTGGTATGAGAACAGTGAGGGCATCTGAACTTCTTTCAAAGTAGACCATGAGCTCTTTGATAAATGGGCAATATTTCACAATTCTTTGCGTCACCTTGATGCTCGCCTGGTGCCAAGCATATGGTGGTGCTCCATCAATACCTGCTGACCCACTGATTGATTTCCCATTCTGGCCAGAACTCTGAGCACTGCCAACGTGGGGCTCTGCTGGAGGTGTGGAGGTGAGGTCGGCTAACGGCTTCCATGGAGCAGACCTGGCTTTAAGACATGGCTGCAAACAGTTCCCCAAGCTCGAAGGCTTGCCAGCTCAGCTACCATTTCCCATCTGTGTTTCTATCTTTCCTGTGAGAGTAGCTTTATTGATCTCATTAATTCTCTTTTCCATTTTGGCATGGGAAGGTGATATTATCCACGCTTTAATGCCTTCTGTGTTTTGCAAATTACAGGATTACTATAGATAGAATGACCAAAAAAATAAAAATAAAAAATCACAGTTTTCACCGAATCATGGCAAAAGCCACGAACTGTCCTTCATTTAAATGGCTGGGGGTAATCTGTCCTGAGGGGTCCGTTCACTCAGGTCCGAGGTCCACAAACACAGATGGAGAATTTTCTCTCAGCTATTTCTGTGTGAAGCAATGCAAATATTTTTCTCACTTGAACATTTTCACTTTTGAATTACTGACGGGGCAGTGATAGGTTTCCTAATAAGGCTTCTTTTCTTCTTTTACAGCAATTACATTTGACTATTTTTTCTTCTATTCATTGAAGAGTTTGAGGAGGTCTTAAAAGAATTCATCTGAGGAATGCTGTGGCTCAAGCTTTGGAGTTCAATAAGTACTTCATAAAAAAGAAATGTCTGCTGCTCCGCTGTAAAGACAAGGAAAAGTACCTCTCATGCAAGTTCTTTTAGTTCCATAACTAATTAAAATCACAACTACCACTAACAGAAAAGTTTCTCCTGATCTTATCTACTACTTAGAACTCTTTACAAGAGAAGGAGAAAGAAAAATAAAAGAAGTGAGTTCCCCATAGACTGTGGGTCTCCCAGGACAGGTCTCCTTTATCTTTATGGGGTCTCCCCACAGCCTAGGTTAGTGTCTAGAACTGAGAAGCCACCTAATAAATGCTGACTACACAGCAAAATGAATGAACTTGTTTTCCTTTTAATTTTTTAATTGAAATATAATAATCTATATGCTCAAAAGTGCAGAAATCCTAATTGAACAGTTAGATACATTTTTACAAATTTGAAATCACCCGCAGAACCAAAAGCTCGATCAAGAAAAACAACAATACAACCCCACAAATTCTGCACCCGCCCCTTTCCAATCATCATCCTCCAAATATAACCACTGTCCTGACTTCTAACAGCACACACTAGTTTGGCTTTTGGGATTATACAGGGTATCTTCTTTTGTGACCGTATTCTTCCATTCAGCATCAGAATTCTGAACTCCATCTGTACTGATGCCTGTAATTTCAGCTTGTTCATTCTCATTGCTGCACAGTGTTCCATCATGGGTGCCATGGACTGAATGTTTGTTTTCCCCCAGAACTCATAAGTTGAATCCCTAATTAGCAATGTGATGGTATTTGGAAGAGGCGCCTTTGAGAGGCAATTCAGGTTTGAAAAAGTCATGAGGGTGAGGCTCTTATGATGGGATTAATGCCCTTATGAAATGAGGAAGAGACATGAGATCTCTTTTTCTCTGTCTCTGCTTGTATATGCACCAAGTAAAGGCCATGTGGCCATACGAGAAGACAGCTGTCTGCAAACCAGTAAACCAGGAAGAGGGCCCTCACCAGACAACAAATCAGCTGGCACCTTAATCTTGAACTTCCCAGCCTTCAGAACTGTGAGAAATAAATGCTGGTTACCGAAACCACCCAGTCTGGGTGCAGAGGTTCACGCCTGGAATCCCACCACTTTGGGAGGCTAAGGCAGGAGCATAACTTGAAGCCAGGAGTTCAAGACCAGCCTGGCAAACATAGTGAAAATACAAAGATTAGCCAGGCATGTTGGCACTTGTCTGTAATCCCAGCTATTCCCGGGGGCTGAGGCAAGAGAAACACTTGAACATGGAAGGTTGAAGCTGCAGTGAACTGAGATTGCACCACTGCATTCCAGCCTGGGCAACAGAGTGAGACCCCAAAAAAAGAAAAGAAAAGAAAAAAAAAAAAAAAAAGGAAAGAAAAGGAAAAGGAAAAGGAAAGATCACCGAGCCTATGATATTTGGTATGGCATGCCAAACTGACCAAGACAATGGAAATATGCCACAACTGATTTATCCATTCCACAACTGATCTATCCGTTCCACAGCTGATGGGCATTTGGCACCTTTAAGTTTGGAGCTATCATGAAACGCATTGCCACAGAAGATCTAATACATGTCTTTTGGTAATCACATTTTTCTGTTGGATTGTGTCCCTGGGAATGGAAATGGATCATAAGATGTGTACAGTTTTGGCCTTGGTGGAAGCTGTCAGACATTTTTCCAAAGGGTTTGTACCAATGTATATTCCCAGCAGCAGTGCATAAGCATTCTACTTGCTCCATATCCTTGCCAGCACTTGATGTTGTCAGTCTTTTAAATTTTAGCATTCAGGTGGGTGTGTAGTGGGATCTCATCGTGTGTGTGTATGTGCGTGGTTTCTCTTTATTTTCAGATAATTATAGATTCACATGCAGCTGCAAAAAATAATACAGAGATCTGTCATATGCCCTTCACTCAGTTTCTCACAATGGTAACATCTTGCATACCTATAGTACAATATCGCAATGAGGAAATTGATGTTGACAGAATCTAACCTCAGTCAGATCTCACCAGTTTGGCCATATGTAGACTCACTGATCATCACAGTCAAGGTATGCAAGAGTGTCACTGCAAGGATCTTTCCTGCTAGTTTTATATCCACTGCTACCTCTGTGCTACCCCCTAACCCCTGGTAACCAGTAAACCATTCCCCATATCCATAATGTTGCCATTTCAATAATGTTCTATGAATGGAATTGCACAGTATGTGACCTTTTGAGATTCTCTTTTTTCAGTGTATTTCTCTCAAGATCCATCCAATAGGTTGGTTGCCTGTATCAGAATTGCATTCCATGAACAAACTTTTGAAGACACTATGCATCTCATTTCCAAACAATTATTTTTAGTAGTTTATTTCTTTCCTATTTGAGGGATGGCAAAATAGAGTTGCACATTTTTTTCATTTGTTCATTAGTTTAACAAACATTTATTAAGTACCAACTGCATGTTCAGCATTGTGCTGGATGGTGAGCACCCAAGAGACACACATGGCTCTGCTATGTAGAGTTTTCCTAAAAATTAGCTGGGCGTGGTGATGGGCACTTGTAATCCCAGCTATTTGGGAGGCTGAGGCAGGAGAATCACTTGAACCCAGGAGGCAGAGGTTGCAGTGAACCGAGATCACACCACCGTGCTCTAGCCTGGGTGACAAGAGCAAAACTCCGTCTCAAAAGAAAAAATAAATAAATAAATTGAGGAGACAGATTTATACATTTAATAAGACAATACAGCATTACAGGTGGCAAGACAGAGCGGTGCATACATTTCAGTCAGGAATAAAGAAGGAAATGGCTGACTTTATGAGGATGGGGGTGGAAGATGAGTCCAGGAGATACTTTTTAAGGGCCTGATGCATAAACCAAGCCTTGGAAATTGAGCAGGTTGCCTGATGTCTGTGGATGAGAGAGGAAGCAAGAGAAAAAGGGGGTTTTCTGAGTAGAAAGAACAGCTTGGGCATAAGCATGGCGGTGGGAAGAAGTCTATACTCAATTTGTATATAATGTCTATAAACAAATACTCAGTTTGTATATAAAGTCTATAACTCAGCACACCAGGATTCACTAAGCCTGAAAAGTGAGTGGGGCTGCTGAAGAGATGAAGAGTTAAGGATCATCATCTTTCAGGAACACCCATTCTTACCGAAGACACAGTCCCAAGTTGCTACCCAGATGCCGCCAGCAGAATCCTACTGAAACATTGAAACTGCCCTTCTGAAGTTTATACAATTAATTAGGGAAGAAAGGAGGGAATTTGCAGCACATGCAGCATTAATCATTAGGGAGCTTGCTCTCTGATATGCTTCCTCACAGCTGTTTGGTGCCTATTGCCTCAGAATGACATAGACCCTGTGACAAGATTATATATGGTTGGTGCAAAAGTAATCTCGGTTTTGCCATTAAAAGTAATAGCAAGGCCAGGTGCAGTGGCTCATGCCTGTAATCCCACCACTTTGGGAGGCCAAGGCAGGTGGATCACTTGAGGTTGGGAGTTCGAGACCAGCCTGTCCAATATGGCAAAACCCCATCTCTACTAAAAATACAAAAATTAGCCAGGCATTGTGGCATGCAACTGTAGTCCCAGTTACTTGGGAGGCTGAGGCAAAAGAATCACTTGAGCCCAGGAGGTGGAGGTTGCAGTGAGCCAAGATTGTGCCACTGCACTCCAGCCTGGGCAACAGAAAAAGACTCTGTCTCAAAACAAACAACAAAAACAAAAAGGTGAAAACTGCGATTACTTTTGCACCAACTTAATAGCTCCCCTTAACTGCTCTATAAATAACAAATCATTCATTGTGAAGTGTTATGTTTTTCATTTGAGATATTCTTTCAGGTCTGACACACCAGTGAAACTACTGACATTAGCTGCTCTGAAGAACTTCACAACAAGCAAACTCACCAAAGAATGCGGTTTCCATATCTTGATGGTTACATCCCTTTTACCCCCACTAATCAACAACTCCAATTTTCCAGTCCCTTGCCCGATGGTCCCCTTAAAAGCCCCAGCCCAAAACTCCTCAGGGAAGTGAATTGGAGGGTCCCTGTCTCCTTGCCTGGTTGCCCTATGATCATCAAACACTTTCTCTGCTGCAATCCCTGCTGTCTCAGTGTTTTGGTCTGTTACTGCACAGAAGGCTTATACACCTGTCAGTCCTGTAATAGTAATTTGAGTCTTCTGGGCTCCAGCCACACTGCTTTGTAGTTTCTCACAGATCCCTGCATTAGACACAACCAAGGGCAATGACTTGAGTTACACAGCTTTTACATTTTTCTTATGAGTGTTTATCTGTCAGTTGTGCCTAATGTAGAGCGTGCACACACACACATACACACACACACACACACTCATCTATCTACCTTGGTGTCAAACACACAAACTTTCTTTCTTGCCTCTTCCCCTGAAATGGGAATGAGAGGCATTCCTTAAGTACTCACAATAGTAAGCACATGTTACCCCTCCTCTAGGACAGACAATGTTCCAAGAGCCTTCCATATGTCTGTTCCTTATAATAGTCCTCTGATCTAAGTAGGCCTATTATCACAGCCAATTTTTAGATAAGGAAACAGTCACAGTGAGGCTAAGTGACTCACCCCAGGTCACACAGCTCAGTTCGCAGAAACAAGTGAGCTCTCCAGCCTATTCCCTCGATGAGTGTGGCAACAACAAGGGTATAGACTCTGGAGACTGACCATGTGATTAAAACATGGCCCTGCTGCTTGTAAGCTCTGTGACTTGGGTGGGTCACTTAACTCCCTGTGCCTCAGTTTCCTTGTGGATACAGTCAACGTAGACGCAGCCTACCTGACAGTAGGTACTGAAATGACAGTAGATTGACAGATCATGCTTCTTTGGCATGAAAGGGTTTCCAGTGAAAAGCTCAATTCTTCTTTTGAAAGGTTAATGGGATGAAGTTAGAGCACTCATCAATCTACTCAGCATCTAAACCAACACACTCACACCAAGGCTAATGTCATCACGACAGTTTTCAGCCCACAGGTGTCTCCTGATTTAATTGTAGAGAGAGTCCCATTACTTGGTATATGAAAGTGAGATAAAAGCCTTTCCAAGGGGCATTTTTTTTTTTGGGCTGCAGGGCTCTGCTCCATTTTTGGATATTGGCACATGCTGATTCCCCTCTCTGCCTTGTGCTACCTTCTTCCCTTCCTCCTTTTCCTCACCCAGTTAACGCCTCACTTCCTTAGAACTCCAAAGAGTCAATGCCCCAGTTATATCTAGCTTAATCTTCTAAGGCTAGTTCAGAGCTCCTTGTTACATGTTTGCATGACATCTTTTATTTTTCCCTCTAAGTTCTTATCACAATTTATAATTATATATAAATATGTGTGTGTGATTATCTACTTAATAAACATCTCTTCTAGTATAATTTAAGAGTAATAGAACTGAGACCATCTTTTTTACTTAGCATTAATATCCATGGCATAGTCCTTGCATATAGTAGGCACTCAATACATGCTTACAGAGTAGATGAATGAGTAAGCATATGAACAAATTAAAACATCTTAGTGAATAAATCACCAAAGTTTCATCAAAAGGAATTTGATGTCCTGTAATGACTTCAATTCCCTGAAATGTCTCGGTGGTCATTGGTATCATAGAGTTTCTGGACACCCAAGGAATAATATTTCAGATAGACTCATGAGGTTTCCAGGCTTCTGTGAATCAAATCCAGCCCAGCCCAGCCCAGCCCAGCCTTCCAGGCAAGTCTGTATTTAAGTCTCCCACTTTGATTTCCATCATCATCCACTGCAAGCGAGAGTTGTTGATTTTCTTTAATTAAGGCAGGAAGGATGGCTTCCTGAGTGGGTAATATATCTCCCAAGTTCAGCATTTCATCTGCACAGCCCACATTTCACTCAGAAATGGGACGGATTCATTAAAAGTATGGCCAGACAGCTTCCTCTTTGGTTGCTTGTTTGCCTACATTTAATGAATGAATAAAGAACGTGCCTATTCATTACCAACTTTTGAGTGGAAATAATTGCTGGGTTCCCTCGTTTGTTTGGAATAATGTTCTTTGCATTTGAAGCATCTTCTGCCTCGGTCACCATAGTAATTCCCAATGAACGGGCCAACGACGTCCTCCAGGGGCAGGTATTCACCTCCAGCTCACCTTTGAGAGAAGTAATCACTCTTCTAGTCCTCCAGGGCTTCATTCAGTGCACTAGGCACGCTCATTTATGGCAGGAGACCCTGGGACCCTAAGAAGTAAATGAGACTGGGAGTCCCATTAATTCTCTGAGTACACCCTGGGGGCACCTGGGGCATTATAATGTGATTACTACTAAGAAAGTCTAAATTCCTATGTACTTTGTCAAAAAGCATTTTACAGAAAGTACTCAGTTTGGCCCTCCCTGTGATCATGTGCCTAACTTTGGCCACAGGAAATCTAGGGGGCCATTTGGGTGACTATTGGTTCACTCAAGGTTTAAGGGATCCTTGAGACTTTATCCCTCATCCCCAAATCATTAACAAACATTTGCCAAGTGGCTACACTGAGTATAAATTAAAGATTACTTGATCCCTTATCTGTACCCTGGACCTGCACAACACAGCTGTTCTAGTAGCTTCCCAGCCTCTTTCACTGCCTCTGCCAGTTGTATTTTCTCCATGGTTGCACAGTGGTCTTTCCAAAACATAAATGTCAGTGGCTCACACCTGTAATCCAAGCACATTGGGAGGCTGAGCCGGGTGGATCATTTGAGGCCAGGAGTTTCAGACCAGCCTGGCTGACAAGGTGAAATCCTGTCTCTACTAAAAAGATAAAAATCAGCCGGGCATGATGGCATGTGCCTGTAGTCCCAGTTACTCGGGAGGTTGAGGCAGGAGAATCACTTGAACCAGGGAGGTAGAGGTTGCCGTCGGCGGAGATTGTGCTGCTGCACTTCAGCCTGGGCAACAGAGTGAGACTCCGTCTCAAAAAAGAAACACAAATGTCACCACAACTGTCCCCTGCTAAGAATCCCAAGGCTCCCCCTTGCCCCCAAGATTCAGGACAAAGTCCTCTTCCTGATTCAAAGGACCTTCCCTGTACAATCTGGCCAGTTTTACATCCACCTACCTTCTGTCCCACTTTGTAAGCATCTGCCTGCCACATGAAGCTACTTGCAGTTCTCTGAATATATTCCACAGTTCCCACCTCGGTGCCTCTGCCCACACATTTTCCTCCACCTCCTCCCTATGACCATCTTGCATTCTTTGAAATGCTAGATCAGATTCAGAGCCCTAGAGGAGAGAGGCAGGTTGCATCACTTTACAATCAGTGCCATGAGGAAAGTGATAGGGAGTGGTGAGGAGTGGGACAAACCGGTGAGCACATACCCTGTCTATGAGGGGCAGCTATACCACCCAGCAACATCTAATGGTTGCCATGAAGGGATGTGGGTTCAGTGTTTTCATATCTACTACTTTTCAGGGGAAGCTGGAAATCTGAAATTTTATCTGAAATATTTTTTAAATGTGGTATACTTCATTGTAACTTTTAAAACGTTAAAGGCCTTCCAAAGTGGGCCTGAGCTCTTAGGTGCTAGCTGCTGACTCATGATCTCTACCCAAGAGGGGATACCTCCTTGGTGAACTCATCTCTCCTTTGTGTCACCATTATAACTTGTGGCTCAATGAAGAGCTTCAGCGACCAATCTTTGTGTCTCTGAAAGTTGGCATAGTACATGGCACACAGAAAACGTAGTATAGATAAACCAATGAATAAATAAAGTCAGTTTCTTCCCCCATTTGTAAGCTTATAAATCACATACGCTTCAGAAAGGCTGGGGGATGTTGGTGTATCCTTTTTAATAATCAGACAAAAAATGGTTTTTTATAGCCAGCCTTCAACCCCGGTCATAAGAGAAGTTGGCATCCACTTGTGAAAAGCAATTTAAGAGAGAACACTCAGTCCTGCTGTCTAAAACTATCTATCACCTATAAGACCTGCATTGCCCAACATTATCACCTTCAGTGGGTTACATCGTAGAATATTACCTTTGCAGGCTTCCTTGGGAACTAGCCCTTCCCCCTGGCAGGAAATGGAAGAAGTGTTGTCAGCTCCTAAAAGTTAATATAAATACATATTGGGTTCTTTTCCAATTTATTCTACCAAATTGCTGTATGACTTTAGGCAACTTCCCTTATCAGAACCCTACTTTCCCCATCTATAAAGAACTCTTCTGGGCCAGGGGTGGTAGCTCACGCCTGTAATCCCAGCACTTTGGCAGGCCGAGGCAGGCGGATCACCTGAGGTCAGGAGTTTGAGACCAGCCTTGCCAACATGGAAAAACCCCGTCTCTACTAAAAAATACAAAAATTAGCCAGGTGTGGTGGTGCGTGCCTGTGGTCTCAGCTACTTGGGGAGGCTGAGGGAGAAGAATCGCTTGAACCTGCAAGGCAGAGGTTGCAGTAAGCCGAGATCGCGCCATTGCACTCCAGCCTGGGTGACAGAGCAAGACTCCGTCTCGAAGAAAAAAAAAAAAAAACCCAAATATATATATATTTATATATACATAAAATTTTTTGGGACTCTGTCTCAAAATATATATACATATATTTTTTGAGACTCCATCTCAAAAAATATATGTATATATATTTTGAAATTTTTTCTGGACCAAACAGTGTCTGAGGTCTTCATTATTATTATTATATGGTGTGAAATGAAATTAGAAAACTGCTATCTTAGCCTAGGTTAGAAACTCAAATATATGTCGGAATGAAGAAAGAGAACAGTAAGAGCTGGGAGGGGAATGTGACAAGCTGGAAAGCTCACATCCTTCTGAAGGGAAGAGCCGCTGTTCAATTGCAGCTCACTGTTGCCACATGGGAGGCTCAGCCCAGCGCTATCTGATCATCTGATTTTTAAAGAGAAGCCAGAAATCCACGATTTTATGTAAAATATCCCAATCGCTTACCAAATCACCTAAGCAAACAAACAAAACCAGTGTTGCCAAAACAAAACATCTCCATGGACTAGATTCAATCCATCCCTGAACCAATTTCTGGGAGGCGGGGAATGAAAGTGGGCTCAACCTGTACCACACGTCCACCTCCCTTCTCCTGGTTCCTTAAGTCACAATCAGAAGAAATCAGACAAAAGCTACAGGTGAGCCGGGGAGCAGTGGCTCACACCTGTAATCCCAGCACTTTGGGAGGCCGAGGCGGGTGGATCATCTGAGGTCAGGGGTTTGAGACTAGCCTGGCCAACATGGTGAAACCCCCTCTCTACTAAAAATACAAAAAATTAGTCAGGCCTGGTGGCAGGTGCCTGTAATCCCAGCTACTTGGGAGGCTCCGGGAGGAGAACCGGGAGGCTTGAACCAGGAGGCAGCTGTAGTGAGCTGAGGTCGCGCTATTGCACTCCAGCCTGGGCAACAAGAGCAAGATTCCATCTCAGAAAACACATACACACACACACACAAAACAAAACAAAACAGACAGAAAAAAAACAAAGAAAAACTTTAGGTGTCTGCTACAAGGCACAAATCAAAAAGACTAATACCACTTGAGCTTCCTACTGTTTTTTTTTTCCTTGAGTCATGCATTATTTAGCTTGAAATTGGTTGATTTGAAAAAGAGCTTCTATGCCTGTTATAAGCAGATCTTCCCTTACCCATATAGGATTTCTGCAACCTGTTTCTAAGAAGGAGGCAGCTGTTAATGAACCATGTGTTCCCACCTCTGGGTCTTGCCAGAACAATTCTGCTGAAGGAGACCCTGGTTCACTTCTCAGTAATTCTGACTTCTCAGGGACCGGCTTTTGTTTATTTTCCTCCCTCCAAAGCATACATATTTCATCTGGCAGCTTTTCCACATCAGCAAAATCCGTCGTGCCAGCACCAGATTCCTCTTGTGCACTAGCTCCGTCCTGATTAACTCTATTTATATAATTTATTTTGGTTGCCTGTTTCCCATTTGGGAGATCGATACAAATTTAAATGAGAAGCGAGAGTATTTACAGCCACTTCAAGCGTTGATCAAACACAGGCCAGGATGTGGACATTCTGCCTTGGACATGAGTCCCTCTGTGGGATCATCTTGGTATCATCTCACAAATGGAGAGAGATGGAGAAGGAGAAGAGGAAGCAGACGGAGGATGGCAAAAACAGAGGGAGGAAGAAAAGAAGAAAGGGATGGAGGGAGGAAGCAAGGAAGGAGAAAAGAGAAGGCAAGAAATAAAAGAGGAAAAGAAGTGGCTAGACTAGTTTTCCAGCTTTCTAGTTCAGTTGGCATATACCAAGCACTTTTAGCCTTTGGCTAAACTTTTATACACATATTTGCATGCTGAGATGTGTCTAGAAGTAAGTCACCAAAGTTTTTGCTTATATTAGTTCCCACGTAAAGCAGAGGACGCTGCCAGCTTATTTGCGTGTGAGTTTTTAGCTGTCAATGCATATTTCAAACAGCATTCAGGAACTGACTGCATAAATCAAGCTCTGCGGGGATGCTGCTGCCCTTCACCAGGTTGGTGTGCGATCCAGGATGTGATTTGATTTTCGGGCTTTCTCCTTAGCAGAGGCCAGCTCAAGGGCCCAGCCTTCATGATCTGGACCAAACTGCGTATTTCGGGGGGTGGATAGCGCATCCTTTTTGTTGAGCTGACGCTGCCTCCTTTTCTTTAGTTCTCTGTTTGGACACTGCCTGCTTTTTTTTTTTTTTTTTTTTTTTTTTTAAGAGGAGGAGGTGGCTGTAAAAAGTGTCTTCCCAAGAGACCCATGTGGTCAAAGAGGGAAGAGTGAATCAGGAAGCCTTTGTCATGGTGTGACTCTGACTTTCTTAGAAGGAACTCAGTTCTATTATTCTGTACTCACAGCCAGCTGTAGTATCTCCACCCATGGGGAAGGCTATGGTTTAATTAGTCAACAGAATTGGTCCATTTGGCTCTCCACTGGGAGGAAAACATGGATTTGTACATCAATCAGATACAAAAATCAATTCTGAATAGATCAAATATGTAAATGTATACAAGAAATAGGAAATAAAATAAGATGCTATATACATAAAGAGTTATTTTTATATGGTCTTTGGTTGAACAGATCTTAAAGGACCAGGATGGGGGAAGACCTTCCTAACCTAGACATAAAGTCCAGAAGCTATGAAATAAATGGTTCACAAACTAATTACAAACAGGTTGGGCATGGTGGCTCACGCCTGTAATTTTGCTAGGCTGAGACAGGCCGATAACTTGAGTTCAGGAGTTTGAGACCAGCCTGGCCAAAATGGTGAAACCCCATCTCTATGAAAAATACAAAAATTAGCCAGGTGTGGTGGGGCACACCTATAGTCCCAGCTACTTGGGAGGCTGAGGTGAGAGGATCACCTGAGCCTGGGAGGTCAAGGCTGCAGTGAGCCAGGATCATGCCACTACATTCCAGGCTGGCTGACAGAGTGACACCCTGTCTCAAAAAAAAAAAAAAAAAAAGACAGAAGGAAACAAAAAAAGAAAAAGAAAAAAGAAGTAGGAAGGAAGAGAAAGAAAATAAAAGGAAAGAAAGAAAAGAAAGGAGAAAGGAAGGAAGAAAGAAAGAAAAAGACAGAGAAAGAGAAAGAGAGAAAGAAGGAAAGAAAAACTGATTATAATGCATTTTAAGATCTGTTTGACTGGCCAGGCATGGTGGCTCACGCCTGTAATCCCAGCACTTTGGGAGGCCGAGACGGGTGGACCACCTGAGGTCGGGAGTTCGAGACCAGCCTGACCCACATGGAGAAACCCTGTCTCCATTAAAAATACAAAATTAACTGTGTGTGGTGGCAGGCGCCTGTAATCCCAGCTACTCGGGAGGCTGAGGCAGGAAAATCGCTTGAACCAGGGAGGTGGACGTTGCGGTGAGCCAAGATCCTGCCATTGCACCCCAGCCTCTGTAACAAGAGCAAAACTCGGTCTCAAAAAAAAAAAATCTGTTTGACCAAAGACCAAATAAAAACAAAAGACAATGACAGACCGGGATGGAACATCTGCAGTACATATGGTGCTCAAACTGTTAATATTCCTAATAACTAAATGGTTCCTACAAACTGAAGGAAGAAGATAACCCAGCTTAAAATTGGAGAAAATATATGACCCAGTAATACATTAACGGGAAGCCATGAAAACACTTACCCCAATCCACTGATCAGTGGAAAAATGGAAATAAAGGCACCTATATGGCACCATTTTTCCCCCATTAGTGTGGCAAAATGTTTAAAAAATTAATAACCTCCAGTGTTGGTGAGGATGTTGTAAGGTAAATGGCCATGCTGTAGTCAAGAGTAGGCCAAGGTAAACATCCGGCACAGCATGGCACAGTGGGATTGGAGTGCAGGCTCACAATCCCGTGCATTACATAATCACAGCTATGCAGCCATGTTATGGGAGAGCTCGTCACCTGCCTCTGAGTCACTTTTGTTCATGAGGTGTATAAATACCTCACTAACACTGGGAGAGGGGGGCGCATAATAAAGCCATCTCTCACCTGCCTAAAGCTCCCCCCAACTCGAGTGTTCTTTCCACTACCCACCACCTGTCCACCAACTCCCCTCGGACCTCAGTTTGGGCTGGAACCTGATAGATGTGGAGAAATGGCCATCACGGCAACAAATGGCTGAAACTGCAAACTTATTTTGCAACATAATTAATGCAATATGTATTAACATTCAAAAGATTCTTATCATTAAGCCAGCAATTCCCTTTTTTGAAGCATGTATAGGAGAAATAAAAGCTATACAGAGGTTTATTTGTACAAGGACATGTATGCGTCTTGTAGCATTGTTTATGGTGTCCCCTTCCAAGGAGAGAAAAGGAAAGGAAAAGCAAGAGGGAGCAGGGGCAGACTCAGAGAGAGAGAAAGAGAGAGAGAGAGGGACAGAGATGGGGACAGAGAGAGATGGAGACAGAGACAGAGAATGGAGACATTCTCAACAAATATTTAGAATAAATTAAAAGCAACAAGCGTTAATAAAATAGGATAAATATTTGAGATAACTGATGTAGTCATTTAGAGGAATAAGTCAGATCTATGGGTACTGTCATGGAAGAACAGCAGTGATATGATAGTAAGTAAAATGCAAAAAATAACCCACAATTCAAAAGTACAGAGTAACAGACTTAGCTTAGCTTAGTTCATGGTATTGAGAATGAAGGTTCTAAGGTCAGCCTACTTGGATTCAATTCTCTCCTTCAGCACTTGTTAGCTCTGCAAGCTAATGAACCTCTCTGTGCCACGGTTTCCTCATCTGTCAACTGAGAAAATTACTGAGGCAATTAGATGAGTTCATCATGTAAAGCACTTAGAGCTATACCTGGTAAGCTTCATCATTATACTCTTACTATTGAAAGGGTGCAGCTAATACAGCTGATAGCCTACAGTTAGGCAACCTTGGGGCTCTAGTCATTGTCAGAATACTAAAGCATTTTCATACCAGCTGGTAAAGACTGTCCCCCACTATTCTGATTATTCTAGGCCCTTCCCTAGGCTCAACCGCTTACTCCAGGCATCACCATGGTCTAGCAAATAAAGGGTTAATACCTTGGCTTCCCGGTGGTCTCCAGATTCCAACTCCAGCCTAAGGCTTAGACCCCCTACCAATCTGGCTTTGAATTCTGCATATCACCTCTAACAACAGGGATGTATTATCTGTGTAAATTTTTGAAAACAATTAATAACTATAACAGGGAATACAATGCAAGCCTACATTTCTGCATCTTGGTGGCATTTACCAAAGCCAAGGCTGGCTTGTGTGATTTGCAAACAGCTGCCTTCCTCTCCTCCACCCTTCCCTCACAGAGGGTGATATTCAAATTACTCTCCACCTGAAGCTAGCACGGTAAATAATTGAACCTCTAAAAGAATATAAAGGCTTAAAAAAAAACCCTTAAGTATTACCTACACAGGCTTTTACTGCAACCTACAGGGTGTCTTCCTCAAATTCACTGCTCAAAATCTCTTGAGCCCCAGAAGTCTCTTAGAATAATACCAGGAAATGAATACCCACCTGGTAATGCATTATAATTTCTAGGTCTGGCTGTGATGGAAGCCAAGTCCAGGTTTGTACAAGTTGGGAAAGAATAAAATGTCCCTGGTTCCAAATAAATAGCTGTGCCAATAACAGACTTTAATGTACTATATCCCCAGAAGCCTGAGAGGAGAGAAATGAGCGGGACGATTAGATAATCAGTCTAAAAGGGCAAATCAAGCCCCTCTAAGCTGGCTTTTTTATAGGTGGGCTTGTAAAATGGGGGTGGAGAAAATTTCGTTTAAAAAGCAAGAACAATGAAAATGGAAGTTGCTATTTCAAGACTGAAAATATATGCTCAGGCTACAGTGGATACTCTCCTGGGACCCATTTCACAGCTGAGGAAGCTGAGGTGCAGGACAGTTAACTCTCTTGCCCCTCGATCTGAAAAGCAACAACATTTGTTGAGCAGGGTGTGAAAGCAGGTGCCTCTGTCACTACAGTTCACAGAAGTCTGTAAAACGAGACATGCCTGTCTCGAGACATAGGGACGCAGAAATGATGGTGAGACAGGTAGGTTTCTGACATGTTTTGTGATCGGATTCTTTTGCCAGAGCCTCTGAATTAAAGATCAGACCAGTTTCATGGGCTAGCTCATGTCAAGTCTTGATTCATTTAGGGATGGCTGGTTGGTTTGTTCATTTTGCAGGGCTGAGTCCCTTCCCATCAACACATACACCCCTGCCTTGTTCAGGCCACATTTACCTGCTCTTTGCCACTGCCTGTGCAGCGAGTGAGTTAGAAGTGAAATTGCTGCTAACTACTGAGTCCCTGCCCCCTTGCAACTGACAACAGATGACACTGAAATGAAAAGGAGGAAGGGAAGACCTTGTGAGTTCCTGGTGCTTGTGGAAGGAGGAGATGCATTATAATTATAGTTACAGAAGGCAGCGATTCTTCACCTCCTGAAATGGTTAGGTAACATTTTGTTTATAGGTTCCAATGTTCTGGGGCAAGATTTTCTGGGGATAGCTTCCCTCAAATTCTCAAAGGGATATGTGGCACCAAAGAGGTTAAAAGTCCATTGTCCTGGGCGTATTAGTCTGTTTTCACGCTATTGATAAAAACATACTGGGCAATTTATAAAGAAAAAGAGGTTTAATAGACTCACAGTTCCACACGGCTGGGGAGGCCTAACAATCGTGGTGGAAGGCGAAAGGCACGTTTTACATGGCAGCAGCAAGAGAGAAAAATGAGAGCCAAGCAAAAGAGGAAACCCCTTATAAAACCTTCAGCTCTCCTGAGATTTATTCACTACCACAAGAACAGTATGGGGGAAACTGCCCCCATGATTCAATCATCTCCCACTGGGTCCCTCCCACAACACGTGGGAATTATGGGAGTACAATTCAAGATGAGGTTTGGGTGGGGACACAGCCAAACCATATCACATGGGGTCTCTAAATCAAATATGTTCGGACAGTCATCCCCATTCAGTCCTTCTTTCATTCAACACATACTGAGTTCCTCTATGGACACATCAGGGTCAGGTACAGGGATTACACTGGTGAATCTGACTGAAGCTCTTTCCTTCATGGACCTTATATTTTAGTTGGGGACACAGATAGATATTAAAGAATTCATCCAGTGACTCATGGATATGATGGTGTTAGGAGCTTCAAAAAGCAAGGAGGAAGTGAAATGAGGACCCATTTCTAGTGCACTCTGGGTTAGGGAAGAGTTCCTTGATATAGTGATATTTAAGCTGAGCTCAGAAGCATGAGCAGTTAGTAGGGAGGGGAGGGTTGAGGGAGGAGTGTTCTAAACCCTGGGTGCCCAGGGGGATCTGCAGACCAGCAGCATCAGCAATGTCTGGGAACTTGTTACAAGTGCGAGATGCTCAAGCCTGTCTCAGATGTAATATGTTTTTTTTTTTTTTTGCAGGTTTATCTAAATTTTTTTTTTTTTTTTTGGTGGAGTCTCACTGTGTCACCCAGGCTGGAGTGCAGTGGTGCAGTCCTGGCTCACTGCAGCCTCCACCTCCCGGGTTCAAGCAATTCTCCTGCCTTAGACTCCCGAGTAGCTGGGATGATAGGTGTGTGTCACCATGCCCAGCTAATTTTTGTATTTTTAGTAGAGATGGGGTTTCACCATGTTGTCCAGGCTGGTCTCAAACTCCGGACCTCAGGTGATCCACCCGCCTGGGCCTCCCAAAGTGCTGGGAATACAGGCATGAGCCACCACACCTGGCCTAAAATCTTAAAATTTTTAAAAAATACTTTCAATTTTATTTTAGATTCAGAGAGAACATGTGCAGGTTTGTTATATAGGAATATATTGGATGATTCTGAGATTTGTGGTATAAATGATTTCATCACCCAGGTAGTGACCACAGTACCTAAGTTTTTCAACCCTTGCCCTCCTCTCCCCTCTCTAGTAGTTCCCAGTGTCTACTGTTGCCATCTTTATGTCCATGTGTACCCAATTTTTAGCTCCCACTTGTAAGTGAGAACATGTAGTGTTTGGTTTTCTGTCCTTGCATTAATTGGCTTAGGATAATGTGCTCCAGCTATATCCATGTTGCTGCAAAAGATATTTCATTCTTCTTTATGACTGTGTAGTATTCCATGGTGTATATGTACCATGCACTATGGTGTATATGTACATGGTATATATGTATACCATGGTGTATATGTACATATATGGTGTATATGTCCATGGTGTATATGTACCATATACTATGTAGTATTCCATGGTGTATATGTACCATATTTTCTTTATCCAATCCCCCATTGAAGGGCACCTACGTAGATTCTACGTCTTTGCTATTATGAATAGTGCTGCTATGAACATGGAAATGCATGTGTCTTTTCTGTAGAACGATTTATATTCCTTTGAGTATATAACTAGTAATGGGATTGCTGGGTCAAATGGTAGTTCTATTTTAAGTTCTTTGAGCAATCTTCAAACTGCTTTCCATGGTGGCTGAATTAACTTACATTCCCACCAACAGTGTACAAGCATTCCCTTTTCTCTGTAGCCTCGCCACCATTTGCTGTTTTTTCACTTTTTAATAATAGCTTTTCTGACTAGTGTGAGATGGCATCTCATTGTGGTTTTGATTTGCCTTTTTCTAATGAAGAATCTCAATCTTTTAACAAGATCCCTAGGTGATTGATATTTGCATTGAAGGCTGAGAAGTGTTCCTCTGAAGAGAGGCAGGAGCATTTGAGGAACTGTAGGAAAATTGGTGCTCCTGAAACTCAGAAAGAGAAGGAGGTGGGGGAGATGAGCTGGAGAGGCAGGAACAGAGAACATCAGATTCCTGTAGCCATGTTAAGAATAAAAGAAACATTTGAGGGCAAATAAATGATTATGCTGATTATGCTTTTGGCAAGAACTTTTAAAAAAATTAAATGTAATTTTTTTAAGTTCCAGGGTGCATGCATGTGCAGGACGTGCAGGTTTGTTACCTAGGTAAACATGTGCCATGGTGGTTTGTTGCACCTATCAACCCATCACCTAGGTATTAAGCCCAACATCCTTTAGCTCTTTTTCCTAATGCCGCCCCTCTCCCACCTCCCCACTGCAAAAGGCCCCAGTGTACGTTGCTCCCCTCCCTGTGTCCACGTGTTCTCACTGTTCAGCTCATACTTTTAAGTGAGAACATGCAGTGTTTGGTTTTCTGTTCCTCCATTAGTATGCTGAGGATAATGGCTTCCAGCTTCATCCATGTTCCTGCAAGGGACGTGATCTCACTCCTTTTTATGGCTGCATAGTATTCCATGGTGTATATGTACCACATTTTCTTTATCCAGTCTATCACTGATGAGCATTTGGTTGATTCCATGTCTTTCAGCAAGAACTCTTAAAACTCTAATTTGGTAGCTTGGGCTATGGGGTTTATATGTAGAATGAGTGAGGGAATCAGCTTTTGTTTGTGGTCACCTATCCCTCCTTCTGCACATTCCACACTTCATCTCTGTTTTCTCATCTGTAAAATGCAGATAACAGCTCCTGTCTTGCACACTCCTTGGGCTGGTTGAATAGATTGTTCCCTATAATGCACTTATGTCAGGTCCAGCGCATAAGAAGTATTTAACAAATTAGTTTACTTCTCATTGTTTCAAGAAATATTTATTCCAATTCTTTATTCTAAGCCCTGAAATAGGAACTGGAGATGTTACATTGAGCAAGATGTGATAGCCTCAGGGAGTCCAAAATCACGCTGGGGAAAGTGGGACTCAAACAGATGATATGACAGATACTATAACAGGCAAAGTACAGGTGCCAGTAAGGATGTACCGAAGATGGGTAACAGAATCCAGGGAGCTTATCCAATGCTTCACAGAGGAAAGGATATCTAGGCTGATGCCAAAGAATGAGTTTAAATTAGCCAGGCAAGGTAAAGGAAGGTCTGCACATGGCAGTCCCTACTTGACATCTACAACATCCAGAAGCAACAAGGGATATCTGTCTAGAATATACAAAGAACTCCTCTAAATTAGGAAGAAAACAGAGTAAACCCAATGGAAAGATGCAAAAAAAATCATCATCAGATGATTCAGTTATGGAGAAACCTAAATGGCTCTATGACCTATGAAGAGATGCTGAACCTCTTTAATAACCAGAGAAATGCAAATTAAAACAACAAGGTACTACTTCCTACCCATCAGAATGACCAAACATTAGAAAGATGGTAAATGCCAAGAAGCATGAAGCTGTAAGCTCTCCTTCCTTCCTTGTGCGAGTGTAAACTGGTAACACCATTTGGAAAAGTTATCTGGTGAGTCTTGGTCAACTTAAGTATGTGTGTGCCTTATTGCCTATTAATCTCTCTCCTAGGTATAAATCCTAGGTGAATGTTCACGTACTCATAAAAGGATGAGTTTAGGGCATCAGCTTTCTTTGTAGCATCAAGAAGTTGCAGGCAACTCAGGTGTCCATCATTAGGGGATTGGCTAAGTAAAATGTGATAGACGCACATTATAGAAAATCAGACAGCACGAGGAAGTCACAAGCAATTTTGTAGAAAGCAAATTATATAGAAAGCAATTTGGATAGATCATCAAACAATGCTGAATGAAGAAAGCCTCAAAATGGGGCTTCCAACACAGTGCTATTTATGTTCATTAAAAACACTCACCATCAAAGTAACTCTGCATATTTTATAATATTTACAAATGCATGTCTAACACATTTCCCTTCCCCTAGGAAGGGAAATGGAACTGGGGACTAGGTATATAGAGGAAAAAATATATGAATAGTAAAACAAGACAATAATTGACCATATATGATGTACCATAGGCTAGGAAATTTGATTAGCTCAACTTATGCTCCTGAGATCCAATAAACAATCAATTAAAATGAAAGGGTTTCAGGCAGAGGGGAATAACATGCAATTTGCAAAAGTAATGGAAGACATGATACATTCTGGAATGGAGAGAGATCAGTAGGGTTAGGACAAATAATGTAAGGCAGGAAGCGTTAGGGAAAGACCAGACATGGAGAACCCTAAAGCTATATGAAATAATCAGGATTCAGCCCAAGGGCAGTAGGGAGCCATTGAAGTGACATGATTGTGTTTTTAGTCTTGCTCCAAGCTCCAGCGACAAGAAAATAAGCCAGTCCACCGAGTCAGAAGTGCATGTCATCTCTCTGTATTCGTGTGGCATATTTATCAAGTATTAATGAAATAAGCTTTGAACATCTTAGCACCCAACTCATGAACCTCATTTTTTCCCCACTTTTATACCAATTATGAGATAGTCATTGACATGTTCACCAGTAACCCGGCAATGTACAGAAACATATTTACTATTTGACCTTGGGCAAAGTCATCTCAACTCTGAATATGAGTTGCCTTAATTTCTTTATTAGTAACAACACCACAAGCATTTCCTATATCTAGTAGCCACTGGAATCAAACAGAAAGTGATTTTACATCTTCACAATAACCTTATGAGATAGATAGTATTCACTTTTTATAGAAAATGTGGCACATATACACCATGGAATACTATGCAGCCATAAAAAAGGATGAGTTTGTGTCCTTTGTAGGGACATGGATGCAGCTGGAAACCATCATTCTTAGCAAACTATCACAAGAACAGAAAACCAAACACCGCATGTTCTCACTCATAGGTGGGAACTGAACAATGAGATCACTTGGACTCGGGAAGGGGAACATCACACACCGGGGCCTATCATGGGGAGGGGGGAGGGGGGAGGGATTGCATTGGGAGTTATACCTGATGTAAATGACGAGTTGATGGGTGCTGACGAGTTGATGGCTGCAGCACACCAACATGGCACAAGTATACATATGTAACAAACCTGCACGTTATGCACATGTACCCTAGAACTCAAAGTATAATAATAAAAAAAATAAAATAAAATAAAATAAAAGGAAGAAGAAACCAATATGGAGACAGAGATGTTAAGTAATTTGCCTAAGGTCATTAACCATTAGTAGATGCAGAAGCAGGCATTTCTGTTTATAGACTATTTAAGAGTCTATTCTGAGAACCACACCTCATGGCACCACCCTTAGATGGTACTGCTTCCTTCAAAGTTTGTAGCATTGGAAGACCTTCTGTGTACAGTGTGTTCGGCAACACTGGAGCCTAGAAATCAACCTCAAATGAATGGCCTCTGGGCTACACTGGGACTGTATACATGTTTTCTTTAACCCGAGTAGTTTTCTTTTTCTAATTCTGTATTAATAGCCTATATTTTGAAATCTGAAGATTTTATATAGAAATCCAAAATTTTGGTTTCTTGTGAAAAGTTGGGAAATGTGCTAAGACTGGGCTCCCATTCCCTTTCAGAAAAATCCACTGGAGCTGAGTAGCAGCTACACATTTAGACAGGGCATATGCTCTCCAATTTTCCACAGTCCCCACCCCTCCCTAATACACTAAGCCCATTTCTCTCATTCCCATCAACTGCCTAGCCCGAGTGGACTTCAACGTTATGACCTCTGTTGTAGGCAATAAACAGTCTAATCACTGAGAGGATGGGACAGGCCAAGGTTTTAAAAATCCAAAGCTTGATCTACCTCAGAATGAAAATGAAAATTACAATCTTTCTGGAGATTTATCTTCCTGGTCTCAATTCTCATTGGTCTTTCCCCTCTGACCTTTAATTTCATTTATTATGAAACAGCCAAGTGGCACAACAGAAAATACCATCAAAATGGGAGCAGTGGGGTTGTTCCTTCAGAAGCTGAATGTTAGGCCTGGCTTTTCCAATAACTCCCTATTCATTCAAATCTCATTACAAAATGATTTTTAATCGTTGTAGAATGAATTCACTCTTCACATCTGGAAATGTTAAAGCCCTAATTTAACAGCAACCACCAAAAAAAAAAAAAAAAAAAAAAAAAAACCCTCTAATTGATTTGCACTAAGAAGCAGAACATGGCCTGTGTTGTCAGATGTTCAATAATTTAACTGCAAATGAAGTGTGTAAAATACAGTATTTGTGTCATAAACCACCCAGCTTGTCACATAATAGACTTTTGAAGAGTCATGTTTCACGGCACTGAGCAACGTTATGTTGGAATGGTGGTGTAGACAAACTGAGGTTTACAGGTTCCACTTGCTTATGTAGAAAGTGATTGAGTCTCACTTCACCCAGTGACAGGAAGCATGGAAATACAGTATCTCTGGATCTTACCATTTCAAAGCAGTGTCGGGAATTCATCCTTCCAGCTGGATAACATAACTCTTCTTCAACCTTTCCTATGTTACAAGATGTATTTTGGATTACCTTACAAGTCTAGTGGGATATTGTGGTTCCTTTGCTATCACAGGCCACGGTAGGCAGAACAATGTCCTCCCCACCACCCCATCTTAAAGATGTCCAAGTTTGAATCCCTAGAATCTGAGAATACATTGGGTGGCATGGAAAAGGGGGAATTAAAGTTGCAGATAAAATTAAATTGCTAATTGACTGACCTGAAAACAGAGATTATTCAGATGGGTCTGATGTAATCACAAGGATCCTTAAAAGTAGAAGGAGACAGAAGAGGCAAGTCAGATGGAGACGAGATTATGGCAGGTCAGGGTGATGCAATGTGCAAAGAACTTGACTTTCCATTGCTGGAAGGAGGATGGGTCCACAAGCCAAAGAATGCTGGTGGCCTCTAGCAGCTGGAGAAGGCCAGGAAACATTATTCCCCAAAGCCTTCAGAGGGACAGCAGCCCTGTCAACACCTTGCCTTTAACCTAGTAAGATTTTTACTGGACTTCTAAGCTTCATGACTATCAGATTAATACATTTGTGTTGTTTGAACCACTTAAGTGGAGGTAATTGGCTGCAGCAGCAATAGAAAACTAATACATTGATACTAAAGCCATATCTGTGGGAAAATAATAGAGGAATTGGAATGCTGGCTTCTTTTGCTCAAAATTAGTAGCCTAAGACACAATCAAATGGTGTTACTATATTTCTTAAATTTTACTATGCATATTTGTTTTTCAAATTATAACATTTCTCACATTAGGACTTATCTCACAATTGAAGAATACATTGAATAGAGTGCTCTTCCCCAAATCCTTTTAGCAAAATTGAAAGCTGTCACTAAACAGACTGTACATTGTACAATCTTGAGAGCCTCAAAATGACACAAAAAGTATTCATCTTAAGGAATGCACAGGTGAAATTCAATTCAACAAGCATTGATTATCTTGTTAGTACCAAGCACCTTGCTAAATGCTGAGGTAGGCCAGATGTGTTGTTTTCGTGACTTTCACAGGCACATGGAACAATGACCTAAGAATGGTAAATTAAAATGAAAACTCAGACTGATGCTATGATTAATTCTCCAAATGCAAAATGTTCTGAGGTCAGCGCCTGTGCCTGCCTAGTTCATTTCCAAGTCCTCCGTATCTAGCATAGACACAGCCTAGCACAGAGTAGGCACTCCTTTGAATGACTGTCTAAGTGCCTTACATGCTTTGTCTTATTTTCTAGCAGGTAGATTATATGGTATCCTCATTTTACAACTGAGGAAACTAAGTTTAGAAAGAGTAATTCATTTCCCCAAAGTCACACAGCTACTAGCAGCTTAGACCAGGGCTTCTCAGCATCAGTATCATTGATACTTTGGGCTGGATCATTCTTTGCTGGGGGCAAGGGGCCACCCTGTGCATTGTAGGATGTTTGGCAGCATCCCCTGGCCATTAGTCACTGGATGCCAGTAGCACACTCTACTCCACTTGGAACAGTCAAAAATGTCTTCAGGTGTTGCTGAGGGGAAAAGGGCAAAATTGCCCCCAGTTGAAAACCACTGGCTTAGGCAAATGGGCATCAACACTCTAAGTATGTATGTTTATAAAATACATCCACAAAAGAGTTGGAGCCCAATTCCTATTCTTTTGAGTATGGGGAGAACTTAGTGACCTGCTTCTAACAAATGGAATATGGTGGACACCAAAGGTACATGTACGATTAGGCCATAAGAGGCATTTTGGCCTCCTCTTTGTCCTCTCTCTTGAATTGCTGGTTCTAGGGGAAGTTAACTACCACATCATGAGAATACATAAACAGACTTAAAGCTCTACATGGTGAGGAACTGAGGCCTCTTGCCTACAGCCAGTGAGGAGCCAAGCTACCCAGTCCATTGCTATGGAGTAAACTGTCATGAGAGTAGAGCCTCCAGTCTTGGTCCTCAGCTGAACCTTCAGATAAGTGACATCCCCAGCTGGCTGATGTCTTAACTGCAATCTCATGTGAAACCCTGAGCCACAGCCACCCAGCTAAACCACTCTTGGATTCCTGATGCTTGGAAACTGAGTGAGATAATAAATATTGGTGTTTTAAGCTACTAAGCTTTGGGGCATTTGTAACGCAGTAATAGATAACTAAGACAAAAATGAATGACCTGCTGAGGGAAAAAGTAAATGGTCCAGAATGACTGGTGTTTGGGGTGCATGGCAGAGGAGCATGCACAGGCTCGAGGATACAAACTGAGGCAGAGCTGAAGGATCTGAGTGCTTTGTATATATCGGGGCAAAATGGGAAGTCAGAACTTTGACGCTGGGCACAGTGGCTCACACCTGTAATCCCAGCACTTTGGGAGGCTGAGGTGGGCGGATCACCTGAGGTCAGGAGTTTGAGACCAGCCTGGCAACATGGCAAAACGCCATCTCTACTAAAAATACAAAAATTAGCTGGGTGTGGTAGTGCACACCTGTAATCCCAAGCTACTCAGGAGGCTGAGGCTGGAGAATAGATTGAACCTGGAAGACAGAGGTTGCAGCGAGCCAAGATTGCACCACTGCACTCTAGCCTGGGTGAAAGAGTGAGACCCCGTTTCAAAAAAAAAAAAAAAAGAAACCTTTGAGGATTATGCAGCACAGAAGTTGGCAAGCTATAGTCCAGTGGCCCGATCCAGCTCCTTTTGTAACACACTTGAGTGATGAATGGTTTTACATTTTTTAACATTTTCCATCTATTTTCTCCAAAACAAGGGAAACACGAAAGGCCAAGGAGGGCTAGTTTGCAAAGGCACTTGAAATGCAGGCTCAGGAGTCTGAAGTTCTTTCTAGAGACCCTGGGGCCATAATGGAGCAACAGGACTTGTGCATTTTTCATTTCTTAGAAACACAAATCTGAGCACATCATTCTTGTGTTTGTTTCCTAATGGCTTCCCATTGTTTTAAGCATAAAGATTGAACACTAAGAAAAGGAGAGATGGCCTTTCATTTTCTTCCTGCTGCCTAGCTGGTCAGCTTAATTTTCTGCTATTACTCCAGTATTGTGCCCAACCCAACACACACACACACACACACACACACACACACACACACACACACACACAGATGCATTCCCTCCAAATATTCCTTCTATCCCACTTTTAATTCTCTTACATACTGGGTTCTCCTGGGACTATTACCTTCTAGCCTTTGTCCGGAATACCTCTCCCCATCCCTGCCTTTTGGGCTACCTATACTAATTGCCCCTTTTTTGAAAGTCTTCCTGGTTGGACACGGTGGCTCACGCCTATAATTCCAGCACTTTGGGAGGCTGAGGCGGGCAGATCACCTGAGGTCAGGAGTTCGAGACCAGCCTGGCAAACATGGTGAAATCCCGTCTGTATTAAAACACGAAAATTAGCTAGGTGTGGTGGCGTGCACCCGTAATCCCAGCTACTCGGGAGACTGAGGCAGGAGAATTGCTGGAACCTGGGAGGCGGAGGTTGCAGTGAGCTGAGATTGTGCCACTGCACTCTAGCCTGAGTGACAGAGTGAGAACCTGTCTCAAAAAAATAAAAAATAAAAAAGTCTTCTTATCCTTCTCAGTCTAGAGAGGTATCGCTCCCATACAGTCCCATTTTAGTCGGAGTAGATGTTTATCTCCACACTCATGAGACTGTTTTGTATTTGTTCATTTATGCAATTTTTCTCCCTATCTAGATGAGAGCTCCATTTATTAGCTGCATATTTATCTCTGAAGATGGTAAATGTCTAATAAATGTTTGTTGAACAAATGAATAAAGAAACGATAACTGAGTTGCTGCTGACAGCTGTGTCTAAAGAAATCCAGACTTCGGTGTAGTTTGGTAGCTGGGTGATTTGTCTTGGAAGGTCTCTGAAGAAAAATAAGCCCAGCATTAAGTCGCCTTATCTTACCTGATGGAGGTACATACCTTGCAGTGGAGCTGGACATAAACATGGATATAGCAGTAACGGGTTTCATTCTCTTCCACAAATCATCGGACCACTTCCCCTCAGAACAGACCAAGAGGCATTACCATTACTCTGAAACATGACCTCATTTCACTGACTCATGAGCACAAACCCTGAGATGCTGGTCCCTTTCCACCAGTGTCCCTAATCTTCCCTCCTGCGACAAGAAAAACAATAGCTATCCATAACCCTGATCATTTTCAAGCAAGTTTGCCTCTGTTAACTGTTGAGAACCCCTGAAGAGCTTGTTGTGGCATCTGTCTGTTTCTGTGAACTGGGTTGGGCTCAAGGATACAAACTGGGGCACAGCTGAAGGATCTGAGTGCTTTGTATACATCAGGGCAAAATCGGGAGTCAGAACTTTGAGGATTATGTAGGACTGACGTCGACAAGCTGTAGTCCACTGGCTCAATCCAGCTCTTTTTGTAACACCCTGAAACTTTGAACAGTTTTTACATTAAAAAAAAAATTATTACATTTTAGATGGTCATATGAGTATATAATTTCCTTTTTTTTTTTTTTTTTTTTTTTTGAGATAGGGTCTCACTCTGTCACCCAGGCTGAAGTGCAGTAGCATGATCTTGGCTCACTGCAACCTCTACCTCCTGGGTTCAAGCGATTCTTCTGCCTCAGCCTCCTGAGTAGCTGGGACTACAGGCATGTACTACACGCCTGGCTAATTTTCTGTATTTTTAGTAGAGATAGGGTTTCACCATGTTGGCCAGACTTGTCTTGAACTCCTGACCTCAGGTGATCCGCCCACCTTGGCCTCCCAAAGTGCTGGGATTCCAGGTGTGAGCCACTGTGCCCGGCCTGGGTACCTATCTACTTTCTTAAATTTTGGCTCTTGGCTTGCAAAGACTAAAGTATTTATCATGTACTGCCATTTAAGAAAAAGTGTGCTGATCCTTGATGCAGAAGGAAAGACAAAGAAGCCCTTGGAGTTGGGATGTGGAGAACAGACATGACTAGCATGGAATTTTTTTTTTTTTAGATAGGGTCTTACACAGCCACCCAGGCTGAAGTGCAATGTGCAATCTTGGCTCACTGCAGCCACAGCTTCCTGGGCTCAAGCAGCTCTCCTGCCTCAGCCTCCTGTGTAGCTAGAACCACAGGCATACACTGCTATACCCAGCTGTTTTTTTTTTTTTTTTTTTTTTTTTTTTTTTGAGATGGAGTCTCACTATGTCACCTAGGCTGGAATGCAGTGGCACGATCTCGGCTCCTGCAACCTCTGCGTCCTGGGTTTAAGCAATTCTCCTGCCTCGGCCTCCCGAGTAGCTGGGATTACAGGCACCTACCACCACGCCTGGCTAATTTTTATATTCTTGTACAGATGGGCTTTCACCATGTTGGCCAGGCTGGTCTTGAACGCCTGACCTCAGGTGATCTGCCTGCCTCAGTCTCCCAAAGTGCTGGGATTACAGGCGTGAGCCACTGTGCCCGGCCTATTTTTATTTTTTATTTTTTTGGTAGAGACAGGGGTCTCACTTTGTTGCCCACACTTGTCTTGAACCCCTGGGCTCAAGTGATCCACCTGCCTCAGCCTCCCAAAGTACTGGGATTATAGGTGTGAGCTGCCACGCCCCGCCTAGCATGGATTTTTAAGTTGCTTACAAGGGGGTGTACCCTGGAACACATCTCCTTAGTATCCCCCAGAGAACCTGTGTTATGTGCATTAGCCTTGAAGGCTTGTGAGTCAGGGATGCTTTGGTGGAGCTCAGCATAGGCGTCTGAAAAGACAGAGCATGTAGAAGAAGAGGCTCGTGAACAAGGAAGCAGCTGTCACCTGGTCACTTACGGCCAGTCAGTTGATTGTCTTCTGGGTCTCAGGTCACGCTTGCAAAGGAACAACGCAGACCTATCCTCCTTATCCTCGAACTCCAGCCTAAATGGACTCCAGCCAGCTGGGTGTCACCGCTGCCATCCTTAGAGAGGGCTTTTCCCACCTTCACATAATCAGGAGGCTCCTTTCTTCCCGCAGGAGCCCATCAGTTGAAGTGCACGGCTGCTTCTTGCAGACAGCCCTCTTATCCATCAAGGGAAGATAATGCTCCGTGATCATTCTGGCTTTTCCAGGCTTCATGTTCTCGCTCTCCTTTCTGCCCCAGCAGAAAACGTAAGGTTGCTATTTTAAGACATCCTTTAGTATCAAAATACCACTTTGAGGCACTTACGTCTTTCCTTTCAATAACCTCTTTTAAGGTATAAAGAACTTACTGGAGGGGCAAGTGGTGGCTGCCTATGGGAAGCAAGCTAAAGGGCTGCTCAGAGACCCTTCTGGTACTCCTGCTGTGCCAGGACATCAGTACTTTCCAACTCGTGATGCTGAGGATGGTGGATCTTCTTTGTCTTCTTCCATCTCTCGCCTTCAATGTCCTAGGCTGGAGACTAAGGGAAGGGATAATGGGGAGCCCAGGTTTCATGCAGATGGAACGCCAGCGTAAGAAAGGAAAGGCAGATACCGACCATGTGGACAAGAAAGCAAGACAGAAGAACAGGCGGTGAAAATACCTTTCCCTACCACAATCAATATAATTGAGTCTATAGCTGAAGGTAGTATTAGGGGTGGGTGTCTAATAATATCACACAAACTAACACACATTTGGGTGAATAAATCATGAGTAGAGTCCCCCATAATCTGCCCTTCTATTGACAATTAGTATTTACTGAGTGCTATATGTCAGGTCTGGTTTTAATCCGTTTACAGGATTCAGTTCATTTGCTGCTGGCAACGAACCATTGTTAGCCTGTATTTACGAAGAGGAAATGAGAGCTCAGAGAGGGTGAGCCACTTGCCCACTATCACACAGCTTATGAGCGGTAGAGCTGGGACTCAGACCCAAGCCTGACCCCAGAACCTGAGCTCATAACCTCTCCTTAGATAAGTTCTTCCAAGGAGTTTGCCTCCAGCAAACTGTGTCCTATGCCAGTCAGGCCACCAGCATATGCTTTGGAGAAACCAACTCCCATAGACAGCTGTCTAGATGGTACTGATATTATAAATGGTATTATGAAAAAATAAGGATATGGCTTATAAATCAGGCAAAGGGAAGTTATGATTCTTCTGGACACCCTAATCTATCTCCCTATAATTGCCTGTATATGAAATGCCTGCATGAGGTTATCAGCGTATTCCCTGAGTCGCCTGCGAAGGTAAGATTGCAATTTTAGCGACCCTTGTTACACAAACCAAAAGCAATCTGTTCTATTTTGACACTCGGACACTCCTGGCTTGCAAAAGGGATGGAGTCAGGGACGGGCAGGCATTTGTCCACGTTCTTGTCCCAGACGAAAGTAAGAAGGGTTAACTGTGAGGCATGCTTACTGAAAATGACAGCTCTGGCCTCTAACTATACTAAGCAGTGGCCAGCAATCTTGGGGATACTTAAGGGAAAACCACAGCTCCATTTCTTTAACCCATCTTTAACCTTTCGTTCTAGAAATCCTAATTAAAAATCAATTCCATTTTTTCTTGTAGTAAATCTGACAGCAATTCTATCTCTAATAGCAGTGGAAAGATAAATGTCAGGTAAACTCAGCAGGAAAATGACATTTTCATTAGCAATTTACTGGGTGGGAAATTCCCACCATGATAAAGCATTCCTGAATAATACTAGGTAACCATCCCCCTAGGGCAGCTGCTAATTAATGGGGGACACCAGGGGGATTAAATGTCTTCTACCCCAATGATTTGAATGGTCACAGCAGTTATTTTGAATGTACCCGCACTGAGAAAATAAGTCAGATCCCAAAACAATAAACAAAGTGACATAACAAGATGACTGCAGCCTATTGCAGTCCAGAAAAATCTAATCTGGTCTCCTAACAGCATTGCAATCTTTATTGTGACTGTATGGGCCCCAATTCATCAGCCCATTTCGGCAAGCTAGCCCCACCAGTAATCATTCACTTTCAGGGGAGCCTCTGAACAGGTATTGACTTTAGAGACTAGCAATTTATCCCGGGTCCTCTATCCCTCCATCGAGATTCTTTGGCAGTCTTTGAAGCAGACTGGGAAAGAAAAATTTGGTCCGTGTGTGCTAGACCCCCAGAGAGCCTCCAGCGACAAAGGAAAAAGAAGGCAAGCAAAGTTCTCCATGCGAAAGGACAATAAAACCCTGGCATCACATTTTGTCCCTGCTAAACCCCAACAATGATCCCAACGATCGGTCAAATCAAGGTAGAATCATGAAGTATTAGTAAGAAAAGGGATGTAGGGGTAGGGTGTTTACATTTACGGAGGGGCTACCATATGCCCAGGGCTCCAAATAATTTTCTAATTAAGCCCATTGCAATATAGGTATAATTATTAGCTCTCCTTTTAGATAATGAAACTGAGCAACCCTCCCCCCTCCTCCCCCGCCGAATGATAGTGAGGACTGAACAGTGGCAAGGGCCAAGAGCAAAGTGAAACAGCATTTCCAACAGGAAGGATGTGGACAGGACTATAGACCCTGGTCAAAGCACCGTGATGAGGAATCCTACTTGGCTTGGGGTGCTGATGTCCACAGATGGATGGGGGAGAGACTTTATACTGTGTATCTCAGAGAAGCAAAGGGAAGATGTAATTAGATTTTACTATGGAGTCATAATTTCAGCCCACAGAAAATAATAAAAGTGTCAGAGGACCAGGCATGGTGGCTCATCCCAGCATTTGGGAGGCCGAGGCGGGCGGATCATGAGGTCAGGAGTTAGGGACCAGCCTGGTCAACAAAGTGAAACCCCGTCTCTACTAAAAATACAAAAATTAGCCAGGTGTGGTGGCATGCACCCGTAGTCCCAGCTACTTGGGAGGCTGAGGTGGGAGAATCGCTTGAACCCAGGAGGCGGAGATTGTAGTGAGCCGAGACCACGGCATAATACTCCAGCTTGGGTGACAGAGTGATCTGTCTCAAAAGAAAAAAAAAAGTGTCTGAACACAGCTCTCCCTTTTGCAGGAATGGTTACCTGGTGTTCTCTTCCCACAAGAGGCTTGGCTGGAGCTCTGAAGTTGAAGCAGGTGCCACTCCGTATGATTTCCATCTGTACTTATTAATGGTGAATAGGAGTCAGTTATGTAACTGGCATGTTCATCACTTTGCGTGCTTGGCCCCACAACCCATCTCTGAAAGAGCTTCCATAGAGCCTGCTGAGTGTGTAACGAGCCTTTTGATTCTACTTCTTACCCATAGGATGACCAAGGATAGAAACAAAATTGAAATCTGAGTTGGGAGAAGCAAGGCATCACTTGGGGATGCAGAATATGGTCCAGGAGCTCTACACAGTTGCCGCTGGGCACTTGACTGAGAAAACAGACAATTCTGAGGCTTGCCCCGCTCAACCAGACATGGTCGATATGCAGAGAGAGAGAGAAAAGAAGCAGACGTGCAAGCAGAAAAGTAGAAGGAGACGCACCCCTAAGATAGCCATGTGCTCCTGGCCTCTGAATTTCCAATTCCAGGCTCTTGGGAGATGTGGCTGAAATTCCTGCCCCTGAATTCTGAAGGCTGCTACAGTATTTGTTGGGTTGCTTTTGGTTCCAAGTGCCAAAAGAATCCACATAACTCAAACTAGTTAAGTCCCAACGGAGTTGAACGACTGACAGAGCTACAAAGACCAGGCACAAATGGCTGCAGGTACCCAGACCACGTCCTCATGGTTCTCCTCCATCTCTTCTGCTTGCTTTTCTCTGAGTTGGCTTCATTCTCCAAGTAGGGGGCTCACCAAAAGCTCCCAGATGTTCTGGCTTTGCAACAGCAATGGAGAAAACACCCCATGTTCCAAGTAGGTTTAGGAAAACTGGGAGGCTGACGCTCATTGGATGGTTTGGATCATCTATCTACCTATGAACCAAGACACTATGGTCCTCCAGTCAATCCACCCTTAGAACTCACTGGGGAGTGAGTGAGGCCCTACCAAGCCGTGGAGACTAAGAGAAAGCAAAGGAACACTGTTCAAAGGGGACAGCTGGATGCTGTTAGCAGAGAACGAATGCTGGCAGGCAAACAAGAGGAACATCTGCCATGTCCCAGCCCTGCTTCAAAGAAACCCTTGTTTTAAGTTAGTCTGAGCAGGTTTCTGGTTGATGTCACCAATCAGTACTTGACTAAATATCTAGAAAAATGTGTTCAAAGTGCTACGTGTATGTGAGGGGGAGGGAGGGCAACAGAAATGAGTAAGATAGACTTCAGTGGTCAAGCATCTTACCATTTTGTAGGGAAGATAAAGCCAATATATACAAATTCTACGTCACAAGAAAGAGATTGTTTCAAGGGGACAGAGAACCCCAGGATTTCAAAGGCTGTGATACTGGCTAGTCACCAAGGAAGTTTCTGGTGGTATTAACTTCGTGTGGTGCTTAGAGAATGGTGAGGGTTTGAAATAGGGAGAGTAGCTCCAGTTAAAGAATGGTGTCATCAGGCCGGGCACAGTGGCTCATGCCTGTAATCCCATCACTTTGGAAGGCTGAGGTGGGTGAAGCACGAGGTCAGGAGCTCGAGACCAGCCTGATCAACATGGTGAAACCCCTCCTCTACTAAAAATACAAAAATTAGCCAGGCGAGGCGGCACATGCTTGTAATCCCAGCTAATGGGGAGGCTGAGGCAGGAGAATCACCTGAACCTGGGAGGCAGAGGTTGCAGTGAGCCGAGATCACACCACTGCACTCCAGCCTGGGTGACTGAGTGAGACTCCATCTCAAAAAAAAAAAAAAAAAAAAAAAGAATAGTGTCATCAAACGTTTAGAGGCTGACAAGTATGAGGTATGCAGAGATGATCGAACTTATCCCTAAATATCTCTTGCATCTATTTCTCCCCAGCTTTGTCACCACCAGCAGAGTCTAATGTCGCTCCCAAATTCTGGGACATCCACCCTTGCTCTACGCCAATCCAATTTCCACTTGCTCACCAGATGGATATTTGACAAATGCAAATTTGGTAAGAATTATGCCCTCCCTGCTTCTCAGTGAGTTTCCCATTGCTCTGATGATCAAGATTAAAATTATTCTCCAGCATCCTCCCTTCCTTGGCACGCCAGCCCATCTGCTCTTCTCTAAGTTCTACGAATTCTCAAAAGCTTCAGATTCACCATGGAGACCACCAGAAATGCTCCTCCCATCCCCGGTCCCTTTGCAGGGGGATTAATTGATGCCCTTCTTGCAGATACCCCATAGGGAAGGCGATTTCACCCCGGGGTGTTCAAATTTACCTGTGAAGCACATACACTGTCACCCTATATTTTTCTTTATTGCTTTTATTGCAGTGAGTGAATAAATATTTTTGTGATTATTTCATTATGATGCTTTCCTCTACAACAATGTTTCTCAACGATGGCTCCATTGACATTTTGGACCAGGTCATTTCCTGTTTTGTATGGGAGGAATGTGGGGTGTGTAGGGGGTCTATCCTGTGCATTGTAGGATGTCTAGCATCATCCCTGGCTTCTGTCCCCTAGATGCTAGTAGCACACCCTCCCCCAGTAGTGACAAGCAAAAATGCCTCTGGATATAGCCCAAACATTCCCCTGGGTAGGTGAGTAACATTGCTTCTCCCACCTTGAAAACCACGCTGTATAAGTTTTTGTTTTATTTTGTTTTGAGACAGAATCTCACTCTGTTGCTCATGCTGGAGTGCAGCAGCAAGATCTCAGCTCACTGTAACCTCTGCCTCTCAGGTTCAGGTGATTCTCCTGCCTCAGCTTCCCAGGATTACAGGCACCCACCACCATGCTAGGTTGATCTTTTGTATTTTTAGTAGAGAAGGGGTTTCACCATGTTGGCCAGGCTGGTCTCGAACTCCTGACCTCAGGTGATCCGCCCGCCTCGGCCTCCCAAAGTGCTGGGATTACAGGTACAAGCCACTGCACCCGGCCACTCCTGTATAATCTATACAATAAAGTTCATGAGGAAAGAAATGAGTCCAATGCCTAATAAACATAGACCTAAGGTTCTCAACTCCAGCTGCACTTTAGAATCACAAGAGAATTTTAAAAACATTCTGCTGCATAGTCTGACCCTCCATCAAACAAATAGGAATCTCTGAGAAGGATGGAGTGGGGAGATTGAAGCCCAGGCACGCTAAGGAAAACAAAAACAAAAACAAAAACAAAACCCAAAAAACTTCCCAAGTACATCCCTTGTGCAGCTAGGGTTGGTAATCTCAGAAGTAGGCATCCATGATGGCTGGAAGCTTTGCTGAATGAATATGAGGGAGGGATGGAGAGAGTGAGGGGGTGAGACGAGGAAGGAGGACATGCAGGGAAGAAAGGCAAAAAAGGGAAGAAGGGAGAGAAAGGAGGAGGAAAGAAAAGGAAGAGAAGCCAAAGAAGGAAAAACCAATGTTTCTTGCTAGACTAGGACTCACAAAAAGAACCTGGTTATGAAAGCTGGAGGCCTAAGGTGCGAGCACATTTGAAGAGTTTTGAATATCATTTTGCTGTAGCTGGGGGTAAGCAATGCAAAGCCAACAAAATTTTCAGAGCAAGAATGCTTCAAGTTCAAAGCAGTGTTTAAGAATTCGAGTGTGTTACCCAGCACAAAAGAAACCAAGGCGGAAAGACTCTTGCAAAGAACAAATTGCATTATATGAAATAATTGAGAGTGGTGAGAATAAGAGTGAAACAACAAATGCCAAAGATTCCCTACAGGAAGATAATCCGGTGATTATACTCCCTGACAAGCACAGGGACTGCCTTTTGGGGACACAGCCTTGTCCCTGTCATTCTTAGTTTAGTAACTAAGACAGACAGTGAAAAACAGTTACTAACGTTGTGTGAGTAAGGGAGAAGCAGAGGGTGCCACGGGCTGGAGCAGGTGCCTCCCTGATCTCAGGGTTCAGAAAACACTTCTCTGAGGGAAGCATCTATAAGCTAGCATACCTGCAACAGGGGAGAGGCAGGGCTGGAAGAGTGAGGGAGGGAGTGAGGTATGGGAACTAGGAAAAGAGAACTGTATAGGGGAGGGCCAAGAGCAAAGCAAAACAGTGACAGATGAGGCAAGAGAAGCCCTGGAGGATGGTGGAGCACCTTGTAAACCGTGTTCAGGATTCTAGACTTTCTGCTGAGTCGGAATAAGCCACAGAGAGAAGGGTTTTAAGCAAAGGAGAAGCATCATCCAGATTTGCATTTTTTCAGATCTCCTTTTTGCTATGAAATATAAAATAGAAACGTGGATGAAGAGAGAAGCTGGCAAAATGTTTCCAAGGCTTTAATGCCATCTGAGTTGGAAAGAGAAATGTGACATGAGCAGCAATGTGGAGAGGCAGCCAGTGACTAGAGTTAGGGACAAGAAGCCTTTGAACGTTTTCTCCCATTTTACAAAAACATTTATGTTCTGGGCACAGGGTCCCCACATTGGGAAGAGAGCGGAAAGAGCTGTGTATCATTCCAGGCCCTGCATATTGCGCCCGGATCCCTGCCTGCCTGCAGGTGCCCGTGTTTCAGTAAGAAGAGCCTGGGTAAATCAATCAGGACTCCTTTAAACTCTAGGAAGTCAAGAAATTTTCCTACTTGGTCTCTCTGTGTCCCTGAAGAAGCTCAACAAGAAAAGAATACAGGCTGTGTAGCCAGTCCAATCTGACTTCCAATCCTTTCGCAACCAATGACCAGCTAGATCATTTCCCTAACAACTCTGAGCTTCAGTTTCCTCCTTTACAAAATGACAATGCCAATATCTCCCTGTGTGTTTGTGAGAATCAAGTGACAGACAAGACTTGGACAGTGCCTAGAAAAGTGGTTGGCCATTGTATTCATCCGTTTTCACACTGCTATAAATACCCTAGACTGGGACATTTATAAGAAAAGAGGTTTAAATTCACTCATAGTTCCACATGGCTGGGGAGGCCACAGGAAACTTACAGTCATGGTGCAAGGTGATGGAGAAGCAAGGACTTTCTTCACATGGCAGCAGAAGAGAGTGTGAGCAAGAACAGGGAAGACTGCCTTATAAAATCACCAGATCTCAAGCGAACTCACGCACTGTCATGAGAACAGCATAGGGGAAACTGCCCCTGGGATCCAATCACATTCCCCCAGGGCTTTCCCAAACACCTGGGGATTACAATTTAAAATGAGATTTGGGTGAGGACACAAAGCCTAACCATATCAGCAGTGAACAAGGACTGGTGTTTCTCTCGCTTTGAATGACGGTATCTAAACTACTTAGATTAATCACCAGCTTAAGCTATTTGCTGCTACAAAAAAACTGCACCATGAACGGCCATGTCCACGATGTAGCAGTAATTCAAAATGGTGCAGGTGGGGAAGGTTTAGTTGAAAGGCTCTCCTATTTGCTTAAGATGGATGTTTATAGGATAGAGGAAAAAAATGCAGGACTCCAGGCAATAGAAATATTTGAATAACGGCAGAGCCAGAACATTTGTAGCAGGTCAATAGACTACTCTTCTCTCTCCAGTAAATTCCCCATCTTGAGCTTCTATAATATTGGCATCTTTGTTATGAAGCAACTTCTGATCTATTTCTCTTCTGGAGGTATATTGAATGCATTTGAAGGAAAACGGTACTTTATTACAGACCAAGGGCCTTGTGTTTATGATTTACAATATGGTGGTGTTTGCCCGCCTAATATCGCCTGAAGCAGTGACAAATCATGCAAAAGAAATTAACTTGCCTTGACTCCTGGTCTGTTTGTTTAGCCAGGACTCTTCAGATTGCA
Organism: Theropithecus gelada; assembly: GCF_003255815.1. Taxonomy (NCBI): domain Eukaryota; kingdom Metazoa; phylum Chordata; class Mammalia; order Primates; family Cercopithecidae; genus Theropithecus; species Theropithecus gelada. The sequence continues at coordinate 66,109,199 of NC_037688.1, forward strand.
AGTGACAGGCAACTTAAAAGAGCTCAAGGAAAAACAAAATTATAAGGGCATGGAGGAATCTCATGCAAGAATGGAATGACCAAACCAAAAAAGGGCAGGAATGCAGGTGGGGCTTGGGAACTATAAAACCAAAGACTCAGACATATTGGCATTCTTTTTCCATTTCTTGTAGCAATTGTCTGTTTATTTCTTTTCTTTTTTTTTTGTCTCTCTCATTACAAATGGTCCTTGGCTACACAGAGGGAAAAAAAGTGACTCTTCTGATCCCAGTAGCTTCTGAGTTTTCTATCTATGATGTCAGTCCTCAGAAGGATATTAAGTTTATTCCCTTGATGCTTAGCCCCGAAGTCCTGATGGAGGGCCTTGTCGGCTGAGCTTGGGTCAGGTGCCCATTCTTGGGCCAGTCAGCTATTTCCAGTGCAGCATAGTGACCCATTCTGGGTCAGATACCTACTCATGGATTAACTGACATTGGCTAGAGATGTAGACTACTTGAGAAAATAGTCCCTCAAAAGAAAACCAAATAGATTTGCAGGTGGAGGAGCAATTTCCAGAAAAAGAGCCAGGCTGGAGAGGCCAAACAATGGGTGAACGCTACACCTCTCTCCTGGGGGTGAGGGGAGTCCTCTCTGGTCTTGAATTTACTCACTTATTCATCTCCTCTTTATTCATTCATTCAAACAATTACTGAAGTACTTCCCACCATTTTCTTAGTTTAGTATGAATCAAAATTCTCCCCTCCTACTGCTAACACATTTCTTTTTTCTTTTTTTTTTTTTTTTTTGAGATGGAGTTTTGCTCTTGTTGCCCAGGCTGGAGCGCAATGGTGCGATCTCGGCTCACTGCAACCTCTGCCTCCCGGGTTCAAGTGATTCTCCCACCTCAGTCTCCCGAGTAGCTGGGATTACAGGCACGTGCCACCATGCCTGGTTAATTTTTTGTATTTTTAGTAGAAACGGGGTTTCACCATGTTAGCCAGGCTGGTCTCGAACTCCTGACCTCAGGTAATCCACCCGCCTCGGCCTTCCAAAGTGTTGGGATTACAGGTGTGAGCCACCGCACCTAGCTACTGACACATTTCTAAAGCACAGAGACATCCACTCATAGTCTTCCATCAACACCTTGGCCGGAGAGGCGTTCCATCCCATTTAATAGTGTGCAGGAGCTTGTAGACCACTTCACACTAGTGATTCCTCCTTTTCAGAGATCTACTCTCCTGGAAATATTCAGCAATGCACAGAAAAATTGCAGATAGATTATCCTAATCTCTCAATAGTTACACACATACACACATGCAAATATATGTGTGCATGCACACACACACATGTGCGCCAGAATGCTCTACTAGACATTGAGAAAACACTTGCTTTTCTCCTGCAGAATAAAACATTTAGCTGACCAAGGTCACTTTTGTATTGTATTGATGGGCCTGCAAAGGGAGACATATAGTATGAGGAAACCTCAAATCTGGTATAAATTTATGGGTCTTCCTTGAACAATAGTTACCTCTTCTTTGTCCTTGAGCTTTTTTTATTTGAAAAGTGAAGAGGCTGAATATGAGATAGATCCTTGCAACCAGTTTTGGAAGGCAAACGCCAGGTCCTAAATTCTCAAAACTGAGGCCTCCTCGAGGACTCTTTCTCTGACATTCCAGGTTATATCTGATGACCAAATTCTTTTCTTTTCTGTAGTAGTTCCAGGTTGTAAGCATCTTTGCTTACATGTAAGCTCCCTGTCACTCTGTAACATCTAGAAAGCAGACACCAGGGCTTACTCATTATATTACAGATGCCCGGCACAGAACCTGGTATATAACAGACACTTGGTAAGTGTTTGTTAAACAAATAAATAGACTGATGAAAGACACATTGTGTGGGCCAACCTCACTTGTCCACGGAGGGATCCTGCTCTTAGCAAATAGTGGCTACATTGACTTTTGCACTTTGAGTCCAAAGAACAGAGAGCTCAGGCTGTCGGGTCCCACAGATGCCACCAGAATTCACATCTCCTTTGATGTTCTCCAGAGCTGGGTCACAGAGTCTCCTGGTCCACCAAGGAGAGCCGAAGCTCAAGGACGGCACACTCAACCCAGTAGTATGGATAGTAGTGCAGGCTCTTCATAGACATTTTAAAAAATCTTAATAACAGTTCCCGGCTACTGAGCCCTGATGGTGTGCCAGACACCATCTAAGACTTTCACAAACATTTTCTAAACTAGTAATTCTCAATCACAGCTGATTTTTGCCCCCTAGGAAATATTTGACAATGTCTAGACACTATTTTGATTGTCATCCTGCAAGGGGTTTGCTGCTGGTATCTAGGTGGCGAGGGTAGAGGCCAAGGATTCCAGTAAACATCCCATAATACACAGGACAGCCCCAAAAAACAAAGAATGGTCCAGTCCCAAATGTCAAAAGTGCCAAGGTTGAGAAATCTAAGACAATCCCTTCTACAACTCTATTCTTATTATTATGCCTACCTTAGCAGAATTCAGGCTCTTCTCAACCTTCTCACCTGGTCGTCTTTCATTAGCTTTACGAAGACGATTTATTTAGGGGGAAAGAGCTATTATCATTTTAACTATAGACTCAATGTCTCCCAAACTTAGCTTGGTCCAAGCCCAGGAATTATTACAGGCAGTTGGGAGGTTAAAGGCGACATGAAGGTTGGTTATGTCAGATCCCTTTCACTGTCATAATTTTCTCACCATTATAATTTTTGCAAAGGCAGTTTCAACTGCACAGCACAGAAACACCTATGTCAGGACCCTTCCAAACCTTGCCCCCCTATATATCACTTCATCCAGTTGTCCGTTTGTATCCTTTATAATAAAACAGTAATTATAAGTATAGCACTTTCTGAGTTTCACCAGTTACTCTAGTATGGGGGCCATAAGTTATTAGTTCCCTAAAGGTTCACTGAAAAATCATGAAAAAATCATTTCATGCAGGAGACGAGAGAGGAGAAATGGGTCATGAAATGTGTCAGCAGTAGGAAGGGAAGTGCATTTCCTGATTTTCCAGCAGCAGAAACTGAGGAATACGGAATTTGCCCAAGTAGCAAAGCTGGAATTTGAACCCTCGGTCTTTCCCCCGTGTGTTCACCCTCTATTCTATCACTCCTGGCAGGTCTTGCCTATAAGGTTGAACTAAATGGAAACACTTTACAGTAACAATCCTAAACATACTTAATATGCTGGGACTTGAATTTCCAGTTGCCTACACGTCAGAGTTTACCTAGTTTCATGTGAGAAACTAAAGATGTTACTTCGGCCAGAGTTGGGAGTATCTTATATTAAATCCAGTACGCCCTACTGAAACATAATAACTTTTAAAGTAATCTAGTCTCTTCATTACCAGCCTTCCATCCAGTTGTCGAAATCTCTTTTGAGTTGGTAGTTAAAAGGCCCAGCTACACATTCGTAACGTTATTGTTGCTGGCTAAAATGCTTAGCAACAACACAAACATCAGTCAGAAGCAAATTATCAGATGTACCGACAAGATGCTCCTCAATTTAATAGTGTGGTAAATGATGGCTGGGAGATGTTCTTTGAAGCTGTGGAAGCAAATGTGAAAGCTAATTCAATTCTCAAATGAATAAAAGTGAGAAACTGTTCTTATAAACCTGATATTGCCAGAGATAGGGCTTGAGCATCCTGCTGCCTTGTGTGGGAGAAGCGAGAGGAGTGGGAGTTTATTTTCTTTCTGATAATAAAGAGTTGGGCTCTGCGACCACACACGTTTGACCTTGGATCCCTGGCTGGGAACTTTTGCAAGAGTGAGAGCTCCTTTCCAACTGAGCTAACAGGTGTGCTGACTAAATCGCTGCTTCCCCTTGTAGCTGCTTGAGGGAGTGAGGGGTTTCTAAAGAGACCTTCAGGGCTTTGGGGAAATCTGATCTCTATTAGACTTTGGGAACACATAAGAGAATTTTCTGAGAGGAGAGGGGATCTCAGATCACCTGGGTCAGTGGCTTTCCAATCGCTAAGTGGGGCCCTAGCTCTTTACAAAGGTATCTTAGAGGAAGGAGAAGGAAGCCTTGAAAGGTATTCACGGCCTGAAATTTGCTATCATTTATTATATATATACCAGGTGTAGGGGTAAGATGGTGTTTATGGAACAACGGCTTCTACTGCTAAAAATCATGAATGCCACTAATCTACTCAATTAGATGAGAAAAGCTGGGCTCCATGGAGATGTCCCCAAGGCCACACAACCAGCTAAGGGTCACAACCCAATACCAACCGGATGCCCAAGAATTCAATTCATCTCTGACACTAATTACCTGAAATTAATGTCCAACTTCACACGTTAGGGGGCTCAGCACCACGAACCTGCCTCCACTTCGGATGCTGCCGCAAGCCCCAGGGCCACCTGCAGTTCTGCTTGGCCAATGTGGCTATAAATTTGGGGATGCCCATGACCCCCTTTCAGGTTCACAATTTTCTAGTGAAGCAAATTAAAATATTTTACCCTGAAATATATTTCTCTGATATATTTTGAAATGGCTTTCTCAGAGCTAGCAGATTGAGATGGGAGAAAATTTGCATCTGTAGAGAATCTCCATTAATGTGGCCAGGTCTTTTCTATGCCTTTCCAAGATGTAGGAGACACTGAGTCTGAAACCTTTAAAAGACTAGAAAGGGGCCAGGCGCGGTGGCTCAAGCCTGTAATCCCAGCACTTTGGGAGGCCGAGGCGGGTGGATCACGAGGTCAGGAGATCGAGACTACCCTGGCTAACATGGTGAAACCCCGTCTCTACTAAAAATACAAAAAACTAGCCGGGTGTGGTGGCGGGCGCCTGTAGTCTCAGCTACTTGGGAGGCTGAGGCGGGAGAATGGCGTGAACCCGGGAGGCGGAGCTTGCAGTGAGCCGAGATCACGCCACTGCACTCCAGCCTGGGAGCACAGCGAGACTCCGTCTCAAAAAAAAAAAAAAAAAAAAAGACTAGAAAGGCTGATCACAAGGTCAGGAGTTTGAGACCAGCCTGGCCAACATGGTGAAACTCTGTCTCTACTAAATAAATAAATAAAATAACAACAACAACAACAAAAATTAGCTGGGCATAGTGGCACATGCCTGTAATCCCAGCTACTCTGGAGGCTGAGGCAGGAGAACCACTTGAACCCAGGAGGCAGAGGTTGCAGTAAGCCGAGATCACGCCACTGCACTCCAGCCTGGGCAACAGAGCAAGACTCTGTCTCAAGGTAAAAAAAAAGTCTAAAAAGAGCTGGGCATGGTGGCTGACACCTGTAATCCTAATACTTTGGGAAGCCAAGGTGGGAGGATAACTGGAGGACAGGAGTGTAAGACCAGCCTGAGAAACACAGTAAGACCCTGTCTCAAAAAAAAAAAAAAAAAAAAAAAAAAGTTGAAAAAGAAATTTTTACCATCTATTCTCTTGGAGGGAGGCCTCTCCACATAACAAGGCCACCTTTGCTAGCCAAGCCTCTTCCTCTCTTCCTCCCATAAACCTGTCTTGCCACCAAGCCTGTTTTTGGCCATGCTCTAAGTCCACATTCTTTCTGTAATCTCAAGCTTCTGTAACTTATTGTAGGGTTACGTCTTCAATCTGAAGGCTCCTGTGTATACACATTAAACGCATCTGTATGCCTTTTCTCCTGTTAATCAATCTGTCTCATGTCAGTGATTTTTCAGTGAACCTTTAGGGGCCAAGAGCTTATGGTCCCCACACTAGAATAGCTGGTAGAACTCAGAACGTGCTATACGTACAATTGCTCTTCTAAGATAAAGGATACAAACCCGGTGAAGTAATAGATAGGGTGGCAAGGTTTGGAAGGGTCCCGATAAAGGTGTTTCTATGCTGTGGAGTTGAAACTGCCTTTGCAAAAATTATAATGGTGAGAAAATTATGACAGCAGAAGAGATCTGACTCAATCAACCTTCATGTGGCCTTTAACCTCCCAATTGCCTTTAATAATTCCTGGGCTTGGACCAAGCCAAGTTTGGGAGACATCGAGTCTATAGTTAAAATGATAATAGCCCTTTCCCCAAAATAAATCATCTTCATAAAGCTAATGCAAGACAACCAGGTGAGGAGGTTGAGAAGAGCCTGAATTCTGCTGAGATACAGACATAAATGATTACCAGCCATTATTCTGGAGGTCATATGATTTTCAATCACCCAGTTACTCCTGCAGATAACATCACTAATGTCGATCCTAAGACTGGCCTTTTGAGATGTCTTTTCAGGTTTTTGCATTTCTGATAACCACGGACTCTACCAGACCTGCCAACCAGTCCTGTGGCCTCTCCCTACTAACCGACTCAGCACAAGAGTACAGCTTTGACTATGTATGACTTTATCCCTGACCGAACCAATCAGCACTCCCCACTTCCTGACCCCGTTCCTGCCAAAACTATCCTTGAAAAAATCCCAGTCTCTGAATTTTCAGGGAGATTGATTTGTAATAACTTCATCTCCATGTGGCATGACCAGCCTCATGTTAACTAAATGCTTTATTTATGTATTGGTCTCAGTGAATTGGGTTTGTCTGTACAGTGGGCAGGAAGAACCCATCAAGTGGTTAGAGAGTGAGGATGCAGCCTGGTGTGGTGGCTCATGCTTGTAATACCAGCACTTTGGGAGGTCAGGGTGGGTGAATTACCTGAGGTCACGATTTTGAGACCAGCCTGGACAAAGTGGTGAAACTCTGTCTCTATTAAAATACAAAAAGTTAGCTGAGCATGGTGGTGGGCATCTGTAATCCCAGCTACTCAGGAGGCTGAAGCAGGAGAATTGCTTGAACCCAGGAGGTGGAGGTTGAAATGAGCCGAGATCATGCCACTATACTCCAGTGTGGGTGAGACAGTGAGACTCTGTCTCAAAAAACAAACAAACAAACGAGTCAGAATACACCTCCCCGCTGGCACATCAGTACACTTACCAACCAGAAAGCTCTCAGAGCCTCGTTGTTCAGAGTTTTTGTTGAGCTTTCATTATATAGGCATGATTGATTGACTCATGAACCATGACTGAACTCAATCTCCAGCTCCCCACCATCCCCACAGGTTGGGGCAGAAAAGTCCAATCCTCTAATCCTGCACTTAGTCTTTCTGGCATGGCCAACTTCTCCCTCAAAACTATTTAGGGTCCACCATGAGTCACCTCATTAGGATAAACTTAGGTATAGTCAAAAGGGGCTCATTTTGAATAACAAAATACACTCCTAACATGCAAGAAATTCCAAAGGTGTTTCAAGGAGCTTTGTGTCAGGAACCAGGGACAAATATCAGATTTAAAAAATCGTACCACAAAGGCAGAGGCTGACACTATATATAGCGTTTTTTTGTTTTTTTGTTTTTTTGTTTTTTGTTTTTTGTTTTTCTGTCACCCCAGCAATCCTACTGGGTATTTTCTGAGCAATGAAACAGCAGAGGACATTGGTCAGAGCAGGAGGTACCTAGTGATTGGCTAATTAACAGAGGAGGAAAATGTGATTCAGAAATGATGGGAGGGCCCCAGCTATGTGGTGATAAACCTGGTCTGAAAGCTGGGTCTCTAACCCTGAATGGCGAGACTCTGTAGGGCCCCCCGCTTGTTTCCTATAGCTGCTGTAACACGTTATCACAAACGTACTGGCTTGTAACAACACAAATGTATTAGCTTAGAGATGTGCAGGTCAGAGGTTTAAAATGGGTCTGTGAGGCTGCATTCCCCCTGGGGATTCTGGTGGGGATTCTAGTCCCTTGCCCGTTCCCATTTCCAGAGGCTGCCACCACCTTTTCCTTCATGACACCCTTTCTCCATCTTCAAAGCCAGCAACACAGGATCTTCAGATCATTCCCTTTCCCCCCTCCTTCTGTAGCTACACTGCCTTCTGTCTAACTCCGACTTTTCCTGCATCCCTCTCTTAAGAAGCCTATGACTGTAATCCCAGCACTTTGGGAGGCTGAGGTGGGTGGATCGCTTGAGGTCAGGAGTTCGAGACCAGCCTGGCCAACATGACAAAACCCCGACTCTACTAAAGATACAAAAAATTAGTCAGGTGTGGTGGCACGCACCGGTAATCCCAGCCACTCAGAAGGCTGAGGCAGGAAAATTGCTTGAACCCAGGAGGCAGAGGTTGCACTGAGCCAAGATCATGCCATTGCACTCCAGCCTGGGCAAGAAGAGTGAAACTCAATCTCAAAAAACAAACAAACAAACAAACAAAAAACCCTGTGATTACATCAGGCACACAGGGTAATCCAGGACAATCTCCCTGTCTCTTAACTTGATCACATCTGCAAAGTCTCGTTTGCCTTATAAAGTAACATATTCACAGTTTCCTGGGCATCTTTGGGAGGGCCTTGTTCAGCACACCACAATTGTATATTTTCACCTTTTTGGGCAAGAATTTGCTAGGTTTCAGCTCCTATTTTTGCTCCTTCACAAATCCCTGATGACTATCATTGAGGAGGAAGGGACTCTCTCTCCTTTCTCCTTCTCCAACTTGATTTTTTATTTTATTTTATTTTTTTTTAACAGAGCCCCTTCCTAGTTTTGCTGGCAAGGGATGAGATGTTGCCCTTTGACCATACAACGTCCTATTTACTAGAGGTGAGAGCAGTACCTTTAGCGCTGATATACATCTGTGGGCACTTCCTTTTCGTCCTACCTGCCCTGTATCTGCTGGGGTGGTGTTGCTTTCCTGGTCCTCCTTCATTTGTGGGGAGGGGGTTTACAGGATGTTTGGAAATATTGTTCCGTCACCCTGTGTCCTGCAACTCAGCTCTTACCAGAGACCCCTGTAAAACAAGTCGTTATTTTTCAGCTAAATAAGTTGGTGCTTTATTTCCTACTTGGACAATATCTAATCATTCAGAAGAGATAACTGTGCACCCAACCATCATTTACAAACCCATTTCTCCCCTTTCATCACACAGCTTTGCTGTGTGAGCTGTACGGATTTCTTCTCCTTTTTTTCGAAGTAAAATATAGAGTGGCTCCAGTGAGAAATATCTTTACCCCCATGATCTGCATAGGTCAGCGGTTTTCAATCCTCAAGGGGCTCCCCCACCTCCCCAGGGATATCTGGCTATGCTTGAAGGTGCTTTGGTTGTGGCAACTTGGGAAGGGGACTGATGCTGGCGTCTAGTGGGTAGAGACCAGAGATACAGCTAAACAATCGTCTTACAATGCACAGACCAGCCCCCCTACAAAAGAGAATTATCTGGTCCAAATCATCACTAATGCTTCTGTTAAGAAACCCTGACTTAGGACCAAAGGGGAGGAAAAAACATTGCAATAAGTTTAGTCTCTTTCTCTACCAATCTACTTGGTCCTCTCCATAGGAGATCTGGGACAATTATTGAGGCACATTAATAAACAGGCAGGGTCTGTCTTTGTGCTTCCAAAGCTTCAAACACAAGGGCTTCCTCTGGTCTTGTCTGCCCTTGCACACAGCAAGTCTTCCTTCTCCCATCCTATTGCCTACCCATGCGGCAAAAATAATAAGCAGGACGCTCCTGCTGAGGACAGGAGGAGTGAGGGGAGATTGCCTTTCACTGATCACTAAAGCCTGAACTTAAAGGGCCTGAAAGTGAGGGATCCAAACCAGTTCTGAATGCTTTGCTGTGTTTTGCACTTCGGTGTATTGGTAATTGAGTGTGAAGCATCAATAAACAAGGATCAGCTCTCAGGGTCATTTCTTGGTTTTTATAATGTCTTCCAGGCCATGGGGAGGGCAAGGCTCTAATTGCAGCCATGTAAAGCTCTCCTCCAAACAGGCTTTACCTTAAGTAAGGCTGTAAGCCACAGGGGCTTGGATAAACCTACAGTAGATAGCAGTGAACAAGACTTCTTGGGACTCTATCTCAGCTTGTACTGAGTGACTGCTATATGGGCAAGTCAGGTCCTCAAGCCAAAAAGCAGATGGCCAAAGGGAATTTTTATGCTGGATTGGAGCAGAAAAATCCTGCTTCTTTCTATGACAGCAAAAAAAGAGAGAGAGAAAAAAAGGCCACTGCTTCTTAAGAGGTAAGCCTCATATGTAGTTATAAAGGATAACTCTTCCTTCAAATGCAAAGAAAAATAATTTCAAAATTGCTTCATTGATCGAAAAATAACTATGAATACAAACATGTATTCACACCACAAAAGGCAAAAGACTCTTTTATCTTAATGAGAATATTATCTTGTTACAGTTAATAGTTATTGGATTACCTATCATGTCCCAGGCACTATTTAAGGGCACTGCAAATACATTATCTAATTTAATCTTCAGCCTAACTCTCAGCCCAAGGTTATTACACCAATTTTATAGATAAGGAAAGGGAGAGACAGAGGTAAAATCACTTGCCCAAGATCACACAGCTGGTAGGGTGGCGGAGAAAGAATTTTGAACCGAGAGTTGGCTGCTCAAATGATCCCTCGTAAACACTGTCCCACAGTATTTTTATTCAGATGAATCCTCCATATTTGCATTTTCACACTTTATTATAAGAGTGACTTAAATTCCACTCCAGTTTATTGTTTTTTGTAATGTCTTTTCTCGGTTTTGGTATCACAATAATGCCAGACTCATATAAGAAATTGGGAAATGTGTTTTCCTTTTCAAATTTCTGGAAGAGTTTGTGCAGAAATGCTGTTAATTATTATTACTATTATTATTATTATTGTTGAGATGGAGTCTTGCTCTGTCGCCCAGGCTGGAGTGCAGTGGCGCGATTTCTGCTTACTGCAAGCTCCGCTTCCCGGGTTCACACCTTTCTCCTGCCTCAGCCTTCCACGTAGCTGGGGCTACAGGCGCCCGCCACCATGCCCGGCTAATTTTTTGTATTTTTAGTAGAGATAGGGTTTCACTGTTAGCCAGGATGGTCTTGATCTCCTGACCTCGTGATCCACCCGCCTCGGCCTCCCAAAGTGTTGGAATTACAGGCGTGAGCCACCGCGCCTGGCCTGCTGTTAATTATTTTTAAAATGTGTAGGAGAATTCATCAGTGAAGCCAAAAATTCTCTTTGTGGAAAATTTTTAAGCTACGATTTAATTTTCTTTAATGGCTACAGCACTATTCCGGTGATCTATTTCCCTTAAGCGAGCTTTCATAGTTACATCTTTCAAGGGATTTATCAATTTCAATCATCAATGAATATATAGACACAAAGTTGATTATAATATTCACCCAAGTATCCTTTTAAATATCTGTAGAATCCATAATGAGATGACCTCTCTCATTTTTGATATTGGTATTTGTGTCTTCCTTCTTGTTTTCTGATCAGTATGGCCAGACGTTTATCAATCATTTGATCTCAAAGAATCAGCTATTTGGTTTTTTTCTATTTCATTTGGTTCTGCTCTGATATTTATTATATCTATTCTTTTGCTTATTTTGAATTAGTATGCTTTGAGTTTACCTTGCTTTTCACTTTCTATTTTCTAAGGTGGAAGCTGAGGTCATTGTTTTGATAAGTTTATAATTTTCTAAGTCAGGCATTTAGTACTACAAATATCTCCCTAAGTACCGCTTTAATGACAATGTACACTTTTTGTTGTATTTTCGTGTACATTCACTTAAAGGTATCATTTTCCCTTTCGATTTCTTCTTTGACCTGTGGGTTATTTAGAAAGATGAGATGAAGTTTCCAAATATTTGGTTTTTCCTAGGGATCTTTCAGTTATTGATTTCTCATTTAATTCCATTATAGTCAGAAAACAGTTTGGATGACTTGAATCCTTTTAACTACACTGGTGCTTGTATTTTGGCTTCTGCATTCTGGCCCAGGATATAGTCTATACTGATAAATGTTCCATGGAGACATTCAAAACACACTGAAAAGAATGTATATTCCACTGCTGTGGAAGGGAGTGTTTTATAAATGTCAATTCAGTGAAGATAGTTAATAGTATTACTGAAGTGTTCTATATCCTTGCTGATTTTCCACTGACTTTTCTGTCAATCATTGGGACAAGAGTTTGAAATTTCTGACTATAATTGTAGAATTCTTTCTTTTTGCATTTCTATTGGTTTTTGCTTCATGCATTTTCAAGCTCCAAGTAACTGATCCCTTTAGTAAGTAACCTTGTTTATTTCTTGCTGTGAAATCTACTTTCTCTGTTATCAGTATAACAACTCCAGCCTTTTATAAAAAGTATATATATGGCATGTCTATTTCTATCTTTTTACGTTTAACCTATTTGTGTATTTATATCCAAGCGTATTTCTTGTAGGCAGCAGATGGTTAGGTCTTGCTTTTGAAAAAATTCCACATTGACACTGCTGTCTTCTAATAAGGATGATCAGAACATTTAATATGATTATTAATGTAGTTAATGTCTCATCTTGCTATTTGTTTTTCATTAGATCTATCTGTTATTTGTTTCTCTTTCCTTCTGTTCCTTTATTTATTTTTTTTAATTATTATACTTTAAGTTCTGGGATATATATACAGCATGCAGGTTTGTTACATAGATATACACGTGCCATTGTGGTTTGCTGCACCCATCAACCCATCATCTACATGAGGTAGTTCTGCTAATGCTCTCCCTCCCCTAGCCCTCGACCCAACAACAGGCCCCAGTGTGTGATGTTCCCCTCCCTGTGTCCATGTATTCTCACTGTTCAACTTCCACTTAGGAGTGAGAACATGTGGTGTTTGGTATTCCATTCCTGTGTTAGTTTGCTGAGAATGATAATTTCCAGCTTCATCTACATCCCTGCAAAGGACATGAAGTCGTCCTTTTTTATGGTTGCATAGTATTCCACAGTGTACATGTGCCACATTTTCTTTATCCAGTCTACCATTGATGGACATTTGGGTTGGTTCCAAGTCTTTGCTATTGTGAATAGTGCCACAACAAACATGCGTGTGCCTGTGTCTTTATAATGGAATGATTTATAATCCTTTGGGTATATACCCAGTAATGGGATTGCTGGGTCAAATGGCATTTCTGGTTCTAGATCCTTGAGGAATAGCCACACTGTCTTCCACAATGGTTGAACGCTCCCACCAACTGTGTAAAAGCATTCCTATTTCTCCACATCCCCTCCAGCATCTGTTGTTTCCTGACTTTTTAATCGTCACCATTCTAACTGGCGTGAGATGGTATCTCATTGTGGTTTTGATTTGCATTTCTCTAATGACCAGTGATGATGAGCTTTTTTTCGTATGTTTGTTGGCTTCATAAATGTCTTATTTTGAGAAGTGTCTATTCATATCCTTCGGCCACTTTTTTTTTTAAATTTGTTTAAGTTCCTTGTAGATTCTGCACATTAGCCCTTTGTCAGATGGACAGATTGCAACAATTTTCTCCCATTCTGTTGGTTGCCTGTTCACCCTGATGATAGTTTCTTTTGCTAGGTAGAAGCTCCTTAGTTTAATTAGATCCCATTTGTCAATTTTGGCTTTTGTTGCCATTGCTTTTGGTATTTTAGTCATGAAGTCTTTGCCCATGCCTATGTCCTGAATGGCATCGCTTACATTTTCTTCTAGGGATTTTATAGTTTCAGGTCTTATGTTTAAGTCTTTAATCCATCCTGATCCTGAGTTAATTTTTGTATAAGGTGTAAAGAAGGTGTCCAGTTTCCGTTTTCTGCATATGGTTTGCCAGTTTTCCCAACACTATTTATTAAATAGGGAATCCTTTCTCCATTGCTTATTTTTGTTAGCTTTGTGAAAGATCAGATGTTCAACATATGCAAATCAATAAACATAATCCATCACATAAACAGAATCAATGACAAAAATCACATGATTATCTCAATAGATGCAGAAAAAGTCTTCAACAAAATTCAACAGCCCTTTATGCTAAAAACTCTCAATCAACTAGGTATTGATAGAACATATCTCAAAATAATAAGAACTATTTATGACAAATCCACAGCCCATATCACTCTCAATGGACAAAAGCTGGAAGCATTCCCTTTGAAAACTGGCACAAGACAGGGATGCCCTCTCTCACCACTCCTATTCAACATAGTGTTGGAAGTTCTGGCTAGGGCAATCAGGCAAGAGAAAGAAATAAAGGGCATTCAGTTAGGAAAAGAAGAAGTCAAATTGTCCCTTTTTGCAGATGACATGATTGTATATTTAGAAAACCCCATCGTCTCAGTCCAACTCCTTAAGCTGATAAGCAACTTCAGCAAAGTCACAGGATACAAAATCAGTGTGCAAAAATCACAAGCATTCTTATACACCAGTAACAGACAAACAGAGAGCCAAATCACAAGTGAATTCCGATTTACAATTGCTATAAAGAGAATAAAATACCTAGGAATAGAACTCACAAGAGATGTGAAGGACCTCTTCAAGATCTACAAACCACTGCTCAAAGAAATAAGAAAGGACACAAACAAATCAAAACACATTCCATGCTCATGGATAGGAAGAATCAATATCGTGAAAATGGCCATACTACCCAAAGCAATTTATAGATTTAATGCTATCCTCATCAAGCTACCATTGACTTTCTTCACAGAATTAGAAAAAAACTACTTTAAATTTTATATGGAACCAAAAAAGAACCCGTATAGCCCAGACAATCCTAAGCAAAAAGAACAAAGGTGGAGGCATCACGCTACCTGACTTCAAACTATATTACAAGGCTACAGTAACCAGTACAGCATGGTACTGGTACCAAAACAGACATACAGACCAATGGAACAGAACAGAGGCCTCAGAAATAATGCCACACATCTACAACCATCTGATCTTATTCCTTAAGAGTATTTTACAACTTCATTTTTTATAAAATAAGTTTTATTGAGATATAATTCACATACTGTTAAATTCAGTTTTTAAAGTGTACAATTCAGTGGGTTTTACTAAATTCAGACTTGCTCAACATCACTACTATCTAATTCCAAGACATTTTTTTCATCCCCCAAAGAAACCCCATACCCATTATGCAGTTATTCTTCTTTTACCCTTATCCCCTCTGGCAACCACTATTCTACATTTTGTCTCTTTGGATTTGCCTATTCTGGATATTTTACATTAATGGAATCATAAAATATGTGGCTTTTTGTGACAGTATTCTTTTACTTAGCATAATTTTTTTTTAAAATTATACTTTAAGTTCTAGGGTACATGTACACAACGTGCAGGTTTGTTACATATGTATACATGTGCCATGTTGGTGTGCTGAACCCATTAACTCGTCATTTACATTAGGTATATCTTCTAATGCTATCCGTTCCCCCTCCCTGCTCCCCACAATAGGCCCCGATGTGTGATGTTCCCCTTCTTGTGTCCAAGTGATCTCATTGTTCAATTCCCACCTATGAGTGAGAACATGCGGTGTTTGGTTTTCTGTTCTTGCGATAGTTTGCTGAGAATGATGGTTTCCAGCTGCATCCATATCCCACAAAGGACACGAACTCATCCTTTTTTATGGCTGCACAGTATTCCATGGTGTATATGTGCCACATTTTCTTAATTCAGTCTGTCAGTGTTGGACATTTGGGTTGATTCCAAGTCTTTGCTATTGTGAATAATGTCGCAATAAACATATGTGTGCATGTGTTTTTATAGCAGCATGATTTATAATCCTTTGGGTATATACCAGTAATGGGATGGCTGGGTCAAATGGTATTTCTAGATCCTTGAGGAATTGCCACACTGTTTTCCACAATGGTTGAACTAGTTTACAGTCCCACCAACAGTGTAAAAGTGTTCCTATTTCTCTACATCCTCTCCAGCACTTGTTTCCTGACTTTTTAATGATTGCCATTCTAACTGGTATGAGATGGTATCTCATTGTGGTTTTGATTTGCATTTCCCTGATGGTGAGTGATGATGAGCATTTTTTCATGTGTCTGTCAGCTGCATAAATGTCTTCTTTCGAGAAGTGTCTGTTCATATCCCTTGCCTACTTTTTGAGGGGTTGTTTTTTCTTGTAAATTTGTTTGAGTTCTTTGTAGGTTCTGGATATTAGCCCTTTGTCAGATGAGTAGATTGCAAAAATTTTCTCCCATTTTGTAGGTTGCCTGTTTACTCTGATGGTAGTTTCTTTTGCTGTGCAGAAGCTCTTTAGTTTAATTAGATCCCATTTGTCAATTTTGGCTTTTGATGCCATTGCTTTTGGTGATTTAGACATGAAGTCCTTGCCCATGCCTATGTCCTGAATGGTATTACCTAGGTTTTCTTCTAGGGTTGTTATGGTTTTAGGCCTAACATTTAAGTCTCTAATCCATCTTGAATTAATTTTCGTATAAAGAGTAAGGAAAGGATCCAGTTTCAGCTTTCTACTTATGGCTAGCCAATTTTCCCAGCACCATTTATTAAATAGGGACTCTTTTCCCCATTTCTTGTTTTTGTCAAAGATCAGATGGCTGTAGATGTGTGGTATTGTTTCTGAGGACTCTGTTCTGTTCCATTGGTCTATATCTCTGTTTTGGTACCAGTACCATGCTGTTTTGGTTACTGTAGCCTTGTAGTATAGTTTTAAGTCAGGTAGCATGATGCCTCCAGCTTTATTCTTTTGGCTTAGGATTGTCTTGGCAATGTGGGCTCTTTTTTGGTTCCATATGAACTTTAAAGCAGTTTTTTCCAATTCTGTGAAGAAACTCATTGGTAGCTTAATGGGGATGGCATTGAATCTATAAATTACCTTGGGCAGTATGGCCATTTTCACTATATTGATTCTTCCTATCCATGAGCATGGTATGTTCTTCCATTTGTTTGTGCCCTCTTTTATTTCACTGAGCAGTGTTTTGTAGTTCTCCTTGAAGAGGTCCTTCACATCCCTTGTAAGTTGGATTCCTAGGTAATTTATTCTCTTTGAAGCAATTGTGAATGGGAGTTCATTCCTGATTTGGCTCTCTGTTTGTCTGTTACTGGTGTATAAGAATGCTTGTGATTTTTGCACATTGATTTTGTATCCTGAGACTTTGCTGAAGTTGCTTATCAGCTTAAGGAGATTTTGGGCTGAGACAATGGGGTTTTCTAAATATACAATCATGTCATCTGCAAACAGGGACAATGACTTCTTCTTTTCCTAACTGAATACCCTTTATTTTTTTCTCTTGCCTGATTGCCCTAGCCAGAACTTCCAACACTATGTTGAATAGGAGCGGTGAGAGAGGGTATCCCTGTCTTGTGCCAGTTTTCAAAGGGAATGCTTCCAGTTGTTGCCCATTCAGTATGATATTGGCTGTGGGTTTGTCATAAATACCTCTTATTATTTTGAGATACGTTCCATCAATACCGAATTTATTGAGTTTTTAGCATGAAGGCTGTTGAATTTTGTCAAAGGCCTTTTCTGCATCTATTGAGATAATCATGTGGTTTTTGTCTTTGGTTCTGTTTATATGCTGGATTACATTTATTGATTTGCATATGTTGAACCAGCCTTGCATCCCAGGGATGAAGCCCACTTGATCATGGTGGATAAGCCCTTTGATGTGCTGCTGCATTTGGTTTGCCAGTATTTTATTGAGGATTTTTGCATCGATGTTCATCAGGGATATTGGTCTAAAATTCTCTTTTCTTATAGTGCCTCTGCCAGACTTTGGTATCAGGATGATGTTGGCCTCATAAAATGAGTTAGGGAGGATCCCCTCTTTTACTATTGATTGGAATAGTTTGAGAAGGAATGGTACTAGCTTCTCCTTGTACCTCTGGTAGAATTCGGCTGTGAATCCGTCTGGTCCTGGACTTTTTTTGGTCGGTAGGCTATTAATTATTGCCTCAATTTCAGAGCCTGTTATTGGTCTATTCAGGGATTCAACTTCTTCCTGGTTTAGTCTTAGGATACTGTAAGTGTCCAGGAAATTACTCATTTCTTCTAGTTTTTCTAGTTTATTTGCGTAGAGGTGTTTATAGTATTCTCTGATGGTACTGTGTATTTCTGTGGGGTTGATGGTGATATCCCCTTTATCATTTTTTATTGTGTCTATTTGATTCTTCTCTCTTTTCTTCTTTATTAGTCTTGCTAGTGGTCTATCAATTTTGTTGATCTTTTCAAAAAACCAGCTCCTGGAATCATTGATTTTTTGGAGGGTTTTTTGTGTCTCTGTCTCCTTCAGTTCTGCTCTGATCTAAGTTATTTCTTCCCTTCTGTTAGCTTTTGAATGTGTTTGCTCTTGCTTCTCTAGTTCTTTTAATTGTGATGTTAGGGTGTCAATTTTATATCTTTCCTACTTTCTCTTGTGGGAATTTAGTGCTATAAATTTCCCTCTACACACTGCTTTAAATGTGTCCCAGAGATTCTGGTATGTTGTATCTTTGTTCTCATTGGTTTCAAAGAACATCTTTATTTCTGCCTTCATTTCGTGATGTACCCAGTAGCCATTCAGGAGGGTTGTTCAGTTTCCATGTAGTTGAGCAGTTTTGATTGAGTTTCTTAGTCCTGAGTTCTAGTTTGATTGCACTGTGGTCTGAGAGACAGTTTGTTATAATTTCTGTTCTTTTACATTTGCTGAGGAGTGCTTTACTTCCAGCTATGTGGTCAATTTTGGAATAAGTGCGATGTGGTGCTGAGAAGAATGTATACTCTGTTGATTTGGGGTGGAGAGTTCTGTAGATGTCTATTAGGTCCTCTTGGTGCAGAGTTGAGTTCAATTCCTGGATATCCTTGTCAACTTTCTGTCTCATTGATCTGTTTTATGTTGACAGTGGGGTGTTAAAGTCTCCCATCATTATTGTATGGGAGTCCAAGTCTCTTTTTAAGTCTCTAAGGACTTGCTTTATGAATCTGGGTGCTCCTGTATTTTGTGCGTAAATATTTAGGATAGTTAGCTCTTCCTGATGAATTGATCCCTTTACAATTATGTAATGGCCTTTTCTCTTTTGATCTTTGATGGTTTAATGTCTGTTTTGTCAGAGACTAGGATTGCAACCCCTGCATTTTTTTTTTTGTTTTCCATTTGCTTGGTAGCTCTTCCTCCATCCCTTTATTTTGAGCCTATGTGTGCCTCTGCCTGTAAGATGGGTCTCCTGAATATAGCAAACTGATGGGCTTGACTCTTTATCCAATTTGCCAGTCTGTGTCTTTTCATTGGACCACTTAGCCCATTTACATTTAATGTTAATATTGTTATGTGTGAATTTGATCCTGTCATTATGGTATTAGCTGGTTGTTTTGCTCGTTAGTTGATGCAGTTTCTTCCTAGCATCAATGGTCTTTACATTTTGCACGTTTTTGCAATGGGTGGTAACTGTTGTTCCTTTCCATGTTTAGTGCTTCCTTCAGAATCCCTTGTAGGGCAGGCCTGGTGGTGACAAAATTTCTAAGCATTTGCTTGTCTGTAAAGGATTTTATTTTTCCTTCACTTATGAAACTTAGTTTGACTGGATATGAAATTCTGGGTTGAAAATTCTTTTCTTTAAGAATGTTGAATATTGGCCCCCACTCTCTTCTGGCTTGTAGAGTTTCTGCTGAGAGATCTGCTGTTAGTCTGATGGGCTTCCCTTTGTGGGTAACCCGTCCTTTCTCTCTGGCTGCCCTTAACATTTTTTCCTTCATTTCAACTTTGGTGAATCTGACAATTATGTGTCTTGGAGGTGCTGTTCTCCAGGGGTATCTTTGTGGCATTCTCTGTATTTCCTGAATTTGAATGTTGGCTTGCCTTACTAGGTTGGGGAAGTTCTCCTGAATGATATCCTACAGAGTGTTTTCCAACTTGGTTCCATTTTCCCTGTCACTTTCAGGCACACCAATCAGACATAGATTTGATCTTTTCACATAATCCCATATTTCTTGGAGGCTTTGTTCATTTCTTTGTACTCTTTTTTCTCTACACTTCTTTTCTTGCTTCATTTCATTCATTTGATCTTCAATCACTGATACTCTTTCTTCCAGTTGATCGAGTCGGTTACTGAAGCTTGTGCATTTGTCACATATTTCTCGTGTCATGGTTTTCATCTCTATCAGTTCGTTTATGGTCTTCTCTGCATTGATTATTCTAGTTATCCATTCATCCCTTCTTTTTTCAAGTTTTTTAGTTTCTTTGTGCTGGGTACATAGTTCCTCCTTTAGCTCTGAGAAGTTTGATTGACTGAAGACTTCTCTCAACTTGTCAAAGTCATTCTCCACCCAGCTTTGTTCCATTGCTGGCGAGGAACTGCGTTCCTTTTGAGGGGGACATGCGCTCTGAATTTTGAATTTCCAGGTTTTCTGCACCACTTTTTCCCCATCTTTGTGGTTTTATCTGCCTTTAGTCTTTGATGCTGGTGATGTACTGATGGGGTTGTGGTGTAGGTGTCCTTTCTGTTTGTTAATTTTCCTTCTAACTCTCAGGACCCTCAGCTGCAGGTCTGTTGGAGTTTGCTTGAGGTCTACTCCAGACCCTGTTTGCCTGGGTATCAGCAGCGGGGGCTGCAGAAGATAGAATATTGTTGAACAGCAAATGTTGCTGTCTGATTCTTACTCTGGAAGCTTCATCTCAGAGGTGTACCCAGCGTGTGATGTGTGAGGTGTCAGTCGGCACCTAGTGGGGGATGTCTCCCAGTTAGGCTACTCAGGGGTCAGGTACCCACTTGAGCAGGCGGTCTGTCCATTCTTAGATCTCAACCTCCGTGCTGAGAGAACCACTGCTCTCTTCAAAGCTGTCAGACAGGGATGTTTACATCTGCAGAGGTTTCTGCTGCTTTTTGTTTAGCTATGCCCTGTCCCCAGAGGTGGAGTCTACAGAGGCAGGCAGGCCTCCTTGAGCTGCAGTGGGCTCTACCCAATTGGAGCTTCTGGGTGGCTCTGTTTACCTACTTAAGCCTCAGCAATGGTGGGCGCCCCTCCCCCAGCCTCGCTGCCGCCTTGCAGTTAGATCTCACTGCTGTGCTAGCAATGAGGGAGGCTCCGTGGGTGTGGGACCCTCTGGGCCAAGGGTGGGATATAATCTCCTGGTGTGCTGTTTGCTAAGACCTTTGGTAAAGCACAGTATTAGGGTAGGAGTTACCCGATTTTCCAGGTGTTGTTGAGTCTCAGTTTCCCTTGGCTAGGAAAAGGAATTCCCTTCCCCCTTGTGCTTCCCAGGTGAGGCGATGCCTCGCCCTGCTTCAGCTCTCGCTGGTCGGGCTGCACCCACTGACCAGCACCAACTGTGCGACATGCCCCAGTGAGATGAACCCGGTACCTCAGTTGAAAATGCAGAAATCACCTGTCTTTTGTGTCACTCACGCTGGGAGCTGAAGGCTGGAGCTGTTCCTATTCGGCCGTCTTGGGCGCTCCCCTCAGCATAATGTTTTCAAGGTTCATCTGTGATATAGCATGTATCAGTGCTTCATGCCTTTCTATGACTTAATATTCCTTTGTATAGATAGGTCACATTTTACCTTTTTAATTCATAAGTTGATGAACATTTAGGTTGTTTCAATTTTTTAAGTAGTGTGAAAAATGTTGCTATACACATTTATGTACACATTTTTGTGTGGACATATGTTTTCAGATCTCTTGGATATGTACCTAGGAGTAGAACTGCTGTCATATAAAGCCATGTTTAACAGCCTGAGAAATTACCAAACTGCTTTCCAAAGTTCTTGCACCATTTTACAATTCCATCAGTAATTAAGGTTCTAATTTCTCTACATTTTCACCAGCATTTGTTATTGTCTGTCTTTTAAAAAACAGTCATCATAACAGGTGTGAAGTAATATTTCATTATAGCTTAGTTTTGAGTTTATTTAATGATTAATGATCCTGAGCAACTTCTTGTGTTCTTATTGGTCATTTATCTTTTTTGAAGAAATGCCTACTCAAATCCTTTCTCCATTCCTGAATTGAGTTGTTTTAACTGTTAGGTCCAAAGATTTCTTTATATTATATATTCTGAATACAAAGTCCTTATCTGATGTAGAATTTGTAAACATTATCTCCCTCCCATTCTGTGGTTTGCCTTTTACCCATTTTGATGGTCTTTTTTTAAAGCACACAAGTTTTTAGTTTTGATGAAGTTCAATTTATCTATTCTGTCACTCATGGTTTTTTTTTTTTTTTTTTTTTTTTTTTGGTGTCATATCTAAGAAGGCTTTGCTTACCACATGTTACAAAGATATATGCCTATACGTTTCCTAGGAGTTGTATATTAACTCCTGTATTTAGGTTGATAATAGATCTTGAGTTAATTTTTGCATATGGCATGAGATAGGAACCCACTTTTATTCTTTTACCTGTGAGTATCGAATTGTCCAACATCATTTGTTGAAAAGACTATCCTTTTCTCATTAAATTATTTTGTAAACTTCAACAACAAGTAAGTTGACTATAAACCTAAGAGTTTATTTTGGAGCCAGGCACGGTGGCTCATGCCTGTAATTCCAGCACTTTGGGAGGCTGAGGTGAGCAGATCACGAGGTCAGGAGATTGAGACCATCCTGGCTAACACTGTGAAACCCCGTCTCTACTAAAAAATAAAAAAAAACAAAATAAAAAAAATAGCTAGGCGTGGTGGCAGGCACCTGTAGTTCCAGCTACTCAGGAGGCTGAGGCAGGAGAATGGTGGGTGTGAACCCAGGAGGCAGAGCTTGCAGTGAGCCAAGATCTGCACTCCAGCCTGGGTCGACAGAGTGAGACTTCATCTAAGAAAAAAAAAAAAAAGAAAGAAAGAAAGAAAAAAAGAGTTTATTTTGGGACTCTCAATTCCATTCCATTGATCTATATTTTTAGCCTTATGCCAGTACCACATTGTCTTGATTACTATAGCTCTGAAGCAAGTTTTGAGGTTAAGAAGTGTTAAGTCCAACTTTCTTCTTTCAAGATTGTTTTGGTTATTCTGGGCCATATAAAATTTCAAATTATCTTATCAATTTCTGAAAGAAAAAATCCAGCTGGTATAGTGATAATGAAATGGGAGAATTCCCTGACCCCCGCCCCATCTCAGGACCTGCGACAGGGGTGTGACTCGTCTTTTCAGCTGCCACCACTGTTCCAACCCCTTATGGGAGGGGGAGTATGCAGACAGGCAGGTGTAGGAGCTGGAGCGAGCACTTTGCGGCTTTGGCCCCATGGTAGCATCTAGGGGTGGGTACCTGCAACTCCTAAAGCCCAAGTGGGCATGTGTTATAGTACTCTTTTAGCTTTGCCATCCATGGATAGTGTAAGTGTTAAACAGCTCAGTGGACCTTCTGCCTTTTCACAAGGGCAGAGGGGCAGTGTGACAGCTTTCTGTATCCTGAGCTCCTGTCCAGCATCCAGGAAAAATCAGGTCACACAAGGACTTGACAGATGGTGAATGAAGGGGTTTTATTGAGTGATGGAGGTGGCTCTCAATGGGATGGATAGAGAGCTGGAAAAGGGATGGAGTGAGAAGATGATCTTCCCCTGCAGATTGGCTGTCCAGTAGCTGATCTCCTCTTTGACCATCCCCAGCTGAACTCCTCTGGATGTTCAGACATTCCTTTTCTTATCTCCTCCTCTTCTGTTCTTCTGCTCTTCTGTTCGTTTGCTCATCTGCGCTTGGCGCCTGCGGTTTGGGGTCTACATGGGTATGGGATAGAGGGGTGTGGTGGGTCAAGAGGCAATATTTGGGTGCAAAAATAGGAATGCCTGTTCCCATTCAGGGCCACAGGTTTCCAGCCTTGAGGGTGGGGCCTTTGACGGGGAACTGTCCTCTTCTACCCGGTATTTCCGTCTCCTGTCTGTATCAGTGAGAATTGAATGAAATCTTTAGATCATTTTGGAGAGTGTGGTAGGTAGAATTATGACCCCCAAGAAGTGTATGTCCTAAACTCTGTAAACTGTGAATGTGTTCTCTTACATGGCAAAAGCAACATTGCAGATGTGATTAAGAATTTTCATCCTGATGGGCTCAATGTAGTCACAAGTGTCTTTTATAACAGAGAGAAAGAAAGGTAGACTTAGAGAAGGAAGTGTAATGAGGAAGTAAATATCAGAGTGATATAGTCCCAGCCTATACCACCTGGTCCCAGGATTTAATTTGGAGTATTTTTTTTATAAGCCTCAGCATCCCAAGTAACTGAGATTATAGGCTCCTGCCACAATACCTGGTTAATTTTTGTATTTTAAAAACAGAATCTGTCGATTTTACATAGATTATGTTGTCATACATTTGTCCACAATCTTTGAATTCTTTTTATTTCTGTAAGTTCTGTAGTAATGTTCCCTGTTTCATTCCTGATTTCAGCAATTTGAGTCTCCCTCCTTTTTCCTTGGTCAGTTGAAGTTAAGGCTTGTCAATTTTTTTAATCTTTCCAAAAATCAATTTTTGGTGTATTGACTTTCTCTACTGTTTTTGTTATGCTCTGTGTCATTTATTTCTACTCTCATCTTTGCTACTTTTCTCCTTCTGCTGTTTTAGGTCTAGTTTGCTCTTTATCAAATGAATGAGCCACAGATGGCCTCTGCATATTAGCCCCTAGGTTGTTTATTTCTTCACTGCAGGCTGAGACCTGTTAGCTCAAGACCCCTCCAGCACCAAACTCAAATTTTTATATAGCCATTTGTTTTAAAAATAGCGAAAAAATGTAGCTTTGTAGCTATTTAGGGTCTGTTTGCTTTGCATGCCCTATGAAATCTCATTTTGCCTTGGTATTGGCTAATTTACGTCCTCCCAAAATTCATATATTTAACTTCTAACCCCTAACACCTCAGAATGCAAGTGTATTTGGAGAGCATACCTTTAAAGTAGTGCTTAAGGTAAAATAAACTCATAGGGTAAGCTCTACTCTAATCCAATATGTCTGTCATCCTTCTAAGAAAAGAAGATTAAGATACAGACAGTGTTCTGGCTAGGGAATGACTATGTCAGGACATGGTGAGAAGGCAGCCATTTGCCCACCAAAGAGCGAGTCCTCAGAAGAAACCACACTTGTTAACATCTTGATCTTGGACTTCCAGCTTCGAGAACCTTCGGGAAATACATTTGTTTTTTCAGCTGTCCAGTCTGTGGTGTTTTGTGATGGCAGCCTTAGCAAATTAATACCCACATCTGCTAGCAATGGATAAGATAAAGCCTTGTAGTTATAAGACTCCAAATTGCTACTGCTCTTAGGAGCCTTCAGATCCAAAGACACCCTGCTATGATACTGAGGATGTTACCTACATATGTAAGCCCTTTCTCTCCAACTCCCTTCTTCGCTAGAAGTAACCTTGTCCCCATTTCCTTTAGAATGGTGGCCTCCCCTAGGATTAAACCTTTGGAACGTCTCATGCTGCCAGCAACTTCCTCTCCTATAAAATTCTGTCAAAGCAATACCTTATAAAGCCTATGTGTTACTGTCTCTCATGGTCAGCCCTGAAATTCCTTGAATTCTACCCCTACACTCCTTTTTTCTCTAGCTTTTTAAGGTGGAAGGTTAAGTTTTTAATTGGACATCCTCCTCTTCTCCTCCCCTCGAACAACACACTTTTTTTTAAGAATAGCTGTTCATACCATCTATTCCTCTCTGAGCACTGATTTAGCTTTATCCCATAAGTTTTGGCACGTTGTGGTTTTATTTTCACTCATCTTAACATATTTCCTAATCTCCTTGTGATTTCTCCTTTGGTTGTTTTAGGAGTATATTTTAAAATTCCAACTATTATAAAATTTCTAAATTTCTCCCTATTAATGATTTCCAACTGCATTCTATGGTAGTCAGAAAACATTTTGTATTATTTCAATCCTTTTAAATTTATTGAGACTTGTTTTGTTGCCTAACATATGGTCTATCTTGGAGAATGTTTCATCTGCACTTAAGGAAAATGTGCACTCTATTGTTGTGGGGTGGAACATTCTATACCATCTACTAGTGTTGTTCAAGTCTTCTGTTTCCTTGTTGATTGTCTGTGTAATTTCCCTGTCCATTATTAAAAGTGGGTATTGAATTCTTCAGCTATTGCTGTTGAACTGTCAATTTATGTCTTCAGTTCTATTAGTTTTAAAATACATTTTGGGGGGCTCTGTTGTTAGATATATATATATATATATATATATGTATGTGTGTGTATATATATGTATGTGTGTATATATACATATATATATATTGCAACTTTTATGTCTTAATAGATAGACCCTTTTATCATTATAAAATATTTTTGTCTCTAGTAACAATTTTCTATTTTAAGTCTATTTTGTCTAATATTAGCATAACCATTCCAGCTACCTTTTGATCACGTTTGCAAAGCATATATTTTTCCATTCTTTTATTTTCAACATACCGTGCCTTTGAATTCAAGTATGTATCTTATTCTCTGCATATAGTTGGATTATGCTCTTTAAAAAATCTGTTCTTCCAATCTCTGCTTTTTAATATACATATTTACTTTTAATGTAATTATTGCTATAGTGAGATTTATGCCTACCATTCTGATATTGGTTTTTTATGTATCTTATGTCTTTTGTTTTTAAATTTCCTCCATCACTGCCTTATATTATATGAAATTGTTATTTTCTAGCATGATATTTTATTTCCCTTGTCATTTCTTTACACACCCCCCACCACCACACACACACAAACATGAACACATAAACATACACCTACATGTATTTCAGTTATTCCCTTAGTGACTGTCTTGCAGATTATAATCAATATCTTAATTTATAGTAATACAGTTTAGATTAACATCAATATATTATAGTAGCACATAAAATGTTTGCTCCTATATAGTTCGGTTCACTTTCTTTGCTGTGTTATCATACTAATTATATCTTCATGCTTTCTATACCTATTAATACAGATTTGTAATTACTGCTATATAAGTTGTCTTATAAATCAAATATGAGAAAATAAGGCTTACAAACAAAAACTTTTGTATTGTCTTTTATATTTACCTATGTAGTTACTTTTATCAGCATTCTTTATTTCTTCATGTGGATTTGAGTTACTGCTTAATGTGTATTATTTCAACCAGAAGGATTCCCTTTAGTATTTCTTGTAGGACAGATCTGCTGGTGACAAATTCTATCAGTTTTTGCACATCTTGGAATGTCTTCATTTCTCCTTCATTTTTAAAGGACAGTTTTGCTGGATGTAAAGGTCTTGGTTGACATTCTTTTTGACATTTTCAAATGTCACCTCACTGCCTTCTGAACTACATGTTTCGGGTGAGAAATAAGCTGTTAATCTAATTGAGAATCCCTTGTATGTGATGAGTCACTTCTCTCCTGTTGCTTTCAAGATTCTCTATTTTCATCTTTTAACAGTTTGATAATGTTTTATGTGTGTATCTCTTTGTGTTTATCCTAGCTGGAGTTCACCAAATCTCCAGGATGTGGAAGGATGTAAATGTAAGTTTTTCATACAATGTGGGAATTAAGAACACGATATATTTAAACGTTCCTTCTACATCTCTTTCTCTCTCTTCTTCTTCTGGGATTATCAGTATGTGCATGTTGGTATGTTTGTTGGTGTCCCACAGGTTTCTAAAACTTTTTTCTTTAGTTTTTTTTTTTTTTTTTTCATTCCTTTTTCTTTCTCTATCTCAGACTGGATAGTCCCATTTAAACTATTAATACTATTAATATATTTGAGTTTACTGACTACTCCTTCTGTCTACTCAAAGTGCATTGACTCCTTTTTGAATATTTCATTTCAGTTACAGTTACTTTCAGCTCCAGAATTTTAATTCTTTATATTGATCTTTCTTTATTGATGTTCTCTCTATAGTGAGATACTGCTTTCATATTTTCCTTTATTTCTTTAGATATGGTTTACTTTAGTTCTTTGAACATATTTAAGATAGCTTATTTATAGTATTTGTCTAGTAGGCCCATCATCCAGGCTTCCTCATAGACAATTTTTATTGACTATTTCGTTGTTGCATATACTGTGTCTGGTTTTGTTCCTGTTGGTTTTAGATGTTTTGAAACTAAATCTTATTAATGTTATTTTACCTTGTTTGAATGAAGAATTGATGATGTTCAAAATAAATTTTAAAGATAGTTCACAAGGCACAACTGGGCTGGGCATGGTGGCTTATGCCTGTAATCCCAGCCCTTTGGGAGGCTGAGGTAGGCAGATCATTTGAGGTCAGGAGTTTGAGACCAGCTTGGCCAACATGGTGAATCCCTGTCTCTACTAAAAATACAAAAATCAGCTGGGCATGGTGGTGTGCACCTCTAGTCCCAGCTACTCGGGAGGCTGGGGCAGGAGAATCACTTGAACCTGGGAAGTGGAGGGTGCAGTGAGCCCAGATCATGGCATTGCTCTTCAGCCTAGGTGTCACAGCAAGACTCAACCTCAAAAAAAGAAAAAAAAAAAAAAGACACAACCGTCTGTGTGCTATTTGTTCAATCTCTGTTAGTGGACTGCATCCAAACAACAACAACAACAACAACAAATTAGTAAGCTATCAACAAGAATTAGCACCTCTCAACAGAGGAAAAGTTGTCTTTTTACAGAAGGATAAGGTGGAGGACACAAACCATGCAAGCCAAGAAGTTAATCTAGTAACTGTAATTCTTTTCCCTCTCCCCTTCTCTAAGCCCACCTCAACTGATCATCTGATCACTGAACTGAGGCATAGTTAGGCCACAGGAGGGGCCATGAAGATATATGTGAACCCTTACCAATCTGGGATATGGTTTCAAATGATGATGAAGAGTAATTTCTAGCCTCAGCATCTTCTTTGGCAAATTCCAAAAAAGTCCGTTGTTCTTTCAGAAAAAAGACTTTGATCTGAATAAGGAGGTGGAGAGTCTCTGAAATCTCCCTGGAGAACTGGGAAATATATAAGGAATAAAGTAGACAGGTTCTCAAAGGGAGTAGGTAGGGGCAAGTAGAAAGTAATGAATAATCTCAGCTCCTTAAACTCTTTTCTCATTGCTGATTCAGCCCTTTCTTTCCTATTCTCTCTTCCCATTTTCTCATTTGTTAAACCAGTCAACAAAATTATGCTGGAAATGGAGGATGTGGAGGTAAGCAAAACCAACTCACTAAATAGCAACAACAGCAACAAACCAATTCCTACCCCAGTAGAGCTTACAGATCTTAATTAAATAAACTTTCCTATTTAAAAAGTGCTACAGGGGCATACAAGAGCTTATAACAAACAGATGGCCTAGATTTAATATGTCGGGGGGAGGAGGTTGACAACAGAGTGACTTGCTCAGAGACCAGAAATGTGGAAGAAAAAGGAGGGATTAATTCAATGAAGCAGGAGAACACGTCATATAGAGGTATCCACCATGCAAAGGCCAAGAAGCAAGAAACTGATTTCAGTCCTGACTCCAGATTTTCATCCCAGAGCATGTTGGGGGATTGGAGGAAGAGAACTTTGTTTGTCACCATGATCTTGGAGGTCTTGACATGATGTTGGAGTCATGGGGGCCTTGCTTGCTTGCTTTTGGAAGCCAAATGTCTGTCTCTCTATCCTCTTCTGACTCTCACCCCAACCCAGATCAGTTTCTGCTATGCAGTGAGTCCCACCGGTGCCTGGTGCTTGCTGGCCCCTAGCATGTGAATTGACTGACATTCTTGAGCACATTATTTTTTCTCGAATTAGGCAGTATACCTGTACTGCCAGTGGCTTCTCCCGAGCCTACGGAGCCACAAGAGGTCACATTAACGGTCTTGGTATAATAAGTCATTGCCATGCAAGCCGAAGGCAATTAATTCTAACATTGGGAACTGTTCAAGATTAATTCCACTAAACTAAATTGTGAAACCAGGGCAAAAAAATATATACTACCATTCATACCTGGTGCTTTTTGTTTCATGACCTCATTTACTTCTCAAAACCAACATTTCAATTAGGCACTATTGCTATTTTCCTTTTCAGATGAAGAAACTAAGCCCAGAGAGGTCTGCGGAGTCACACAGCATCAATGCTAGAGCTGAGATTCTAGTCCATGACTAAGTTCTTTCTGGAATCCTACGTGAGTTATGCTTCCAGTACTCTGCACTATATTTTACACTTAAAACTTTATTATTATTATCTCTTATTATCACCAGAGAATTGATGCAGCAGGTTTTTACAGCTATGATTTCTTTTTTTTTATTTTGTGATCTCTATGTAAATAAAATCTTTTGGCCCTGTTGGCTGTCCTGGCACTACCAAATCTCTGATCCACAGGGAGACACAGGGAGTCTCTGTCCAGAGCTGTCTTCCTCCCAGAAGAGCTAATGAGGAAAAAAAGTAACAGAAGGTAACTTGCTGATCCTAATTACTTTGCCCGTTGTACAAGTCTCAGATCAAATACCATTTTGTCCTCTTTTTCCCCTTTAGGGAGAATTAATTAAGCTCTAATTACATCAATGGAAAAAAAATAGAAGCTACAATGAAATTATTTTTTTTAAAAAAAAGCTATTAACAAGGTCTGAGCACAGAGCTTGTTATAACCTGGGGAATGAGCCTCATTTGAATTTTATGGCCTTTGCATTTACATTTTTTTATTAAACCTTTTCTTATAATCCTCAATATGTCTTCTTTCCACGGTATAATCATTCTTGGGAATTTGCAGGTGTTAAATTAGATACTTGGGGCTCTCTTACTCTCTCTGCACTCAGAGTATGGGGTATCCCATGAGGCAGATTAATCATTTTCATTTTTTAAACTGATTTATAAGTTCACACCCAGTGTTTTTTGTTTTTTACCTATCTGGAACAAAATCTGACTCACAGAGGCCCTCTGGTTCAGGCAAATTGCACCAATGTTTTCCGTGTTAGAGAAAAAATTAAAAAGCTTATTCCAATCAGGACATCTCACTGCAAAAAGGGAGTTCGATTCTTTCTCCCTGTCAAATGGAATCCAGCCATGCAGACAGGGCTGTGATGATGTGAAGATGGAAAGAACCTTCCCACTCAGAGTGAGAGGTCCTCTTACCCCACAAGACACACATTACTGACCTGAAGGTCAGAGCTTGAAAGATAAACTATCCCAGGAGAAGATGTTATCTGCCACCGGGTAACACGACGCAGGGCAAAACTACACCTCAAACCTACACCCTGGACCTGCCCAGCAGTTCTTCCACCAACATGGCTGGGCCACCCGGGTAAGGTGTTTAGAATTCAGATTCTCATCTCAGTCCTAGATCTACTGAATCAGAACCTCTATGAGTGGCATCCTGGGATCTGTATTTTTCAAAACCCTCAGGGAGATTCTGATGACTAGCAAGGCACAGGAGTCATCTGATTAAAATCTTAAGACCAGCTGCAAAACACTAATTTTCAGGAAAGGGGAATGCACCAGGTATTCCAAATAGCAGAGAAGGAGACATAATCCCAAGAAACTGGAGATTCTAACCAAGGTGGCTTCCTAAAGGGGAATTTCTTTGGAAACTTTTCATTGGTCTTAAAAATTGATGTAATTTTGGATTCCATTCTAATGGTGACATATATACATAGAGATGTATATACACACATATACAGATACTCTTATACATATTCATACATATGTATCTGTGTGTATGTATGTGTATATAGAAATGTTTGCATATGTGTGTTTGTTACATTGCCTAGAACAGCTCACGCTACAGTCAGAGGACATATACAGTCTTTCCCAAGATTTCTACAAATCCCTGGTGGGGTTGAACGTGTGACCACTTACATCCTGATATGGTTTGGCTGTGTTTCCAGCCAAATCTCATCTTGAATTATAGTTTCCATAATCCCCACGTGTCATGGGAGGGACCTGGTGGGAGGTAACTGAATCACAGGAGCGGTAACTCCCATGCTGTTCTAGTGATAGTGCGTTCTCACGAGATTTGACAGTTTTTACAAGTGCTCGGCACTTCACTCTCCTGCCACCATGTGAAGAAGGCTATGTTTGCTTCCCCTTTTGCCAAGATTATAAGTTTCCTGAGGTCTCCCCAGCCATGCGGAACTATTTGTTCTATTTCTAGATCCTTTCATCATTTCATGGGTATCATCTCTAATTTTTCATGCATGTAAAGTGAGCCTGCATTTGATTTCCACTAAAATCCATTCTCATAAGGTATTGTTTTATACAGTACACTCTAATAAAGAGTATTTTGGGGAGAAATACATGGGTGAGGGGCAGTGATGTGCTGGATCTGGCTCATACAGGGCCATGAGAGCCAGACATTAAATTTTCAGGAATTTTGCAATCCAGTTGTTAAGCAAAACCATGATTAAATATTATATAAGCTTGTAATTAAGTTATACAATAAAGGTAGTATTAGAAGCTCATCACTTACTAGTTGTTTTACTACATCTTATTATTACCTATGCCTTTGAAGTTATTTATATCTACTGTATTTGTGTAGTAGAAATACAATTAAATGTGTTGCTATTGCCCATCTCTTTCCAATTCTGTGTTTAGTGATTATACATGGGTAACTTGAGATTGGCCACGGCAAGAGTATTTACATCACAGAAATGGGCAAATGCTACAAATCTAGGCTTGATTTATAGCTTTGCTAATTGCCTGGACTTAAAAATTAGTGGATAATATGTTAATAATGCCCATTAAGCTTAAATGTGTCATGTCTATAGCCACTGCATTGTTAATAGTATAAACATTGAAGACATTTTCTCAGCATTTAAAAACTTTTTTCTGATTCAGCAAAGAAGTCATCCACATCACTGACAAATGAGTGAAGGTTTAAAATGTTTTCCTTGTTTCCCTTTTATCTTATTCATTAACATAAAACATTAACCAACATTCATGCTGAAACTACACTTGTATTCAAGTATTTATTTGTAGCCTGATTTTCTCAAATGATGGTTGAATTGCAATCTTAGATCAGTTACACATATAAGAATTCTGCAAAAACTAAGAAAGTGTTCTGTAAGTATCAATCGGCTATATGACAAAGAATACTGTATAATTTATTATTATTATAAATTGTTTGTTACATATTCCTTAGGTCAGTAAACTTTATAAGAAACTTACATATGTTTCCCCAGAGACCTAGTTGTTACACATTTACCAGTCTCCCACAAGAGTTTATATCACATCAATATTAACATATTGAATAGTAAATGTCCTTTGATACATATATACATGCTTTCACACCTCATTAGTGATAACTGTTCTCCTTATCAGATGCAAAAACTAATTCCCTTTATCTTCTGCAAGCTGTTTAGTCATCTCTTTCATTGGATTACTAGATAATTGCGGGTTACCAACCAAACCTCCATGTCCTTTTCTCCCATCAAGAGCATGCTCATCTTTCATTAGTGGTTATATCCCTCTTCCATACCCAGTCCTATTGTTTGGGTAGATTTAACTCCATTCTCCAGTTACAGGAATTGGCTCTGCAGGCATAAGCCAATCCATGTGTTCCAGCTCTCTGGCCACAGTGATTGGTGCAGAGTTGAGCACATGACCCAATCTGGGCCAATGAGAGAGAGGAAATCTCAAAATTGAAATTGAAAATGTTAAAAGAGATCTATGCGTTTTCTCTGGACAATGTATTATAAGATAGGAACAACTTTATTTATTTTATTGTCACAGGAAGAGAGCTAAGAGTTGAAGGGAGAGAAACCACCAGAAACCAACAATGTGGCCAAACCCATAGAATATAAACAGACTAGACAACAACCTAGGCCTGTGATAAAATCACTTGAGCTACTAGATGAAGCTTTACCTGAAACCAGATCTCCCTGGGTTTTAGGTACAAGTATGAATAAATCTCCTTTGTTTTTAAGATCCATTTGAGTTGGGTTTTCAATCACTTGGAACCAAAAATATCCTTAACTTTTATATTTGTCTTGACTCTTAAGCTCAAGGGCCTTACTTTTCACTCCAAGGCTAATTAAGCCTTTGGGTAAAACATAGGTAATTTCTTCCCTAAGAGAGATTCTCCTCAAACTAATAAGGTAAAACATTTTTAACCCCACTAGACAAAAGTAGTGCTTCTAATAACTTATTGACAAGCAAAATGAACATTGTAGAACTTTGCACCATATTTATTCCATGGCTTCCTAGAACTTGCTAGCACAGGATTTTATATATATATATATATATATATATATATATATATATATATATATATACACACACACACACACACACTCTACAGGGATGTGCATACTTTAGATTGAGAAGTGTGGCACAAAATATGAAGCTATCACTTACATTTCAGGGGAAATTATTTTTTCAATGATTTGCTTAAATGAGAGTTCTTGGTGGAATATCCATGTGTTTTATGTGGTCATAGAGTAGGATATTGAGAGAACTGGAAGTATAATGCAGTGGTTTGAGGGAGGTGTAGCATGATGATAATGATGCTAATAGCTAAAACTTTTATCGTTCTTGCTATGTGCCAGCCTGTGTTAAGTGATCTCCATGAATTAATCCTCATTTCCATTCCCAGTTTACAGGCGATAAAATGGAAATGCTTGCTTAACTTCATACACCTTGGTTCCAGAGTCTGTGCTCTAACCACTAGGTTGTACTGCTTCTCCACTGTGTGCTTAAGAGAAAGTTGGGAAAATGGAAATGAATTTGAATCCATTCATAGGAACTGGTGAGTCCAGGTCAGGATCTGCCTTTGGGGTTGAGAGTTGTGGAATCACAGTATTCACAAAAGATGCCTAACTAATGCCAGCAAAGCAGACAACAGACCAAATACAATTCATGCTTGAAGAGGATGGGAGTTAGAATTGGAGAGGCAGCCAACAGCACCATTTCCACAGAGCAAGACAAGGCCATCAACAGTCAAGGATCAGAGGGCAAGAAGATGTGGACATGTCTGCCAGTGGAGCGGAAGGGTTGAAGATACCAGCTCAGAATAGAGACTAAACAATGAGAGGGCACCAAAGGATGATTTTTTAAAATGTATCAAATAAAGAAAAGTCTGATGGTTACAGGCTATGCACTTAGATAGAGGGGTACTGTACTAGATAGTCATTGTCATAGTAACGCTAGGTAAGAAACCATGCCAAGACTCAATAGTATCCAACCACAAGCATTCATTTCTTGTTCACAGATTTGTGGGCCAGCTGGGGTTCAACAGTTCTAGGCTCTGCTCTGCTCCAAGCAGCAAGCTGGGTTCAGATCCATTCTGCATATCTCTCATCCTCTTTGGACCAGCAGGCAAGCCAGGGCAGGTTTATATCACAGCATTGACCAAAGCAAGTTTATACTAGCGTATTTCAACCAACCAAAGCATATGAGTTTGGTTGACCGAAACCAACACACATGGCCAACCTCAAAGACGTCAGACACTGTGTGCTATGAGGATATAAGGTAGATTTAGTCTTGATACTATCCTAGGAGAGGAAGTAATTAAAACTAACAAATCTACTCTAGTGCATTAGTCCATTTTGAATTGCTATAAAGGAATTAGACATTCCTTTAATTCCTTTAATCCAGGAATTAGACATTCCTGGATTAGACAGTCTAATCCAGAATTAGACTGGATAATTTAATTTATTTATTTTTGAGACAGAGTTGCTCTGTCACCTAGGCTGGAGTGCAGTGGCGCAATCTTGTCCTACTGCAAACTCTGCCTCCCAGGTTCAAGTGATTCCCCTGCCTCAGTCTCCCAAGGGGCTGAGACTACAGGTGTGTACCACCATGCCCGGCCTATTTTTCTACTTTTAGTATATATGGGATTTCACCATCATGGGCAGGCTGGTCTCAAACTCCTGACCTCAAGTGATCTGCCCACCCCAGCCTCCCAAAGTGCTGGGATTACAGGTGTGAGCTACTGCATCCAGACTGAACCTGGGTAATTAATAAAGACAAGAGGTTTATTTGACTCACAGGTCCACAGACTACACAAGTATGGCACCAGCATCTGCTTCTAGTGAGGCGACAGAAAGCTTTTACTCATAGAGGAAGGGAAGAGGGAGCAGGTGGGTCACATAGTGAGGGAGGGAGCAAGACAGAAAGGAGGAAGCTCCAGGCTCTTAAACAACCAGCTCTCATATGAACCAATAGAGCAAGAACTCACTCATTACTGCAAGGATGGCACCAACCCATTCATGAGGGATCGACCCCCATGACCCAATGCCTCCCATGAAGCCCTACCTCCAACACTGGAGGTCTCATCTCCACATGAACTTTTGGGGGGACATACATTCACATTCTAACTGTATTATACAGGCCCAAAAGATAAACAGTTTGTTTTACAGTGATGTAAGGGTCTACCCTAAAGAAGGAAGCAAGGTGCGAGACAGTGTCCTTGGCATTGGAGAAGGAGACTGGGGAAGCACCCATCAAAGTGATGAGGTATATGAGAGAATGGCGGGGGAGAATAGGGGAAGGTGGGAATACTTTTCCCAGGTCTTTATGGACATCACTACATGGGCCATGGCTATTTCTAAGTTAGCTCAGTGGGAAGAATCACTCAAGATTCAACTGAAATTGTATTCAGGCCAGTTATAAACTAGTAAAGATGCAACGGTAGAGGTTATAGATTGAGACTTAGGTTTCTTCCCTTTCTGGAAGGATCCTCAGATTGCCTTACTATGGATCTAACATGGCCAGCCCAAGAGATGATTAAATTTGTGTTCGGTTGGGCCACGTCAGGGTCAAGTTTTAAAGGAAGCATGCAGTGATTCAGAAGGATTGTGTTTCCTTGTCAATTTCACCTCTTGCTTCTTGAAGGAGCCTTTCTTTTTTTTTTTTTTTTTTTTTGAGACGGAGTCTCACTCTGTCGCCCAGGCTGGAGTGCAGTGGCGTGATCTCAGCTCACTGCAAGCTCCGCCTCCCAGGTTCACGCCATTCTCCTGCCTCAGCCTCCCGAGTAGCTGGGACTACAGGCGCCCGCCGCCTCGCCCGGCTAGTTTTTTGTATTTTTAGTAGAGACGGGGTTTCACCGTGTTAGCCAGGATGGTCTCGATCTCCTGACCTCGTGATCCGCCCATCTCGGCCTCCCAAAGTGCTGGGATTACAGGCTTGAGCCACCGCGCCCGGCCTTGAAGGAGCCTTTCTAGTCTTTTCTTGGCCACCAGAGAATGCAGCCATGAACAAAGGTAGATGACCCATTATTTATGTCAGGAAGTTGTGAATGCAGATTTGCTGAGCTAATTCCCCCAGATTAGCTCAGCAAATCTGCAAGCACAACTTTCTAAGCTAAATGATCTTTACTACCTATGTTGGGCTGTCTGAATCTCAAATTATACCCAATAGTCCTTGGGGCTCAGGGCATTATAGTTCCTTTCACTGGATATCAGAGCTTTACATATAATAAATGTCAACATCTGACACCTTAAAAAAAAAAAAAACCCACCAGATACTGTTTTAGAGCAGTAACTCTCAACCCTGTCTGGATGTTAGAATCATCTTAGAAGCTGTAATACCACAGATGCCTGGGGTCCTCCCCAGACTAATTAAATCAGGATCTCAAGGTAGAGGAAGTGCTTGGACTTTTTAAAATTTTTGTTAAGCTCTCCAGTTGTTTCTAATGTGTAGCCAGGTGTAAAAATCACTATTTTAGACTCTCTCGTTTAATCAGCATGGCGCTGTATTGGTCTGGTGATTTTCCTTATGAAATTCACTGTGAAAATATAAAATATGTTCATGTTCATTCTGTGCTCATTGAAGAATGGAACTTTTCGTGAAGATCAACACATTTCTTTGCTCTGAAAGTTCTGCAACAGTTTTTCGCCAAAAGCAAGGTGGAGGCATGTCTTTTCAATCAAAACGTTAATAATTATGATGACGATAAAGTGTCAGGACATCTGGGCCAACTGCTCTCAGACACAGAATTTTGTAAGTTTTTCTCTTTTCCCTTCAGGAATTATGTGCATTTGTTGATATACATGGAGGCTTTTGTTTTAGAATCAAGGAATAACAGGGGTGCAGATATGTTGCTAGATAAAATCCCAGCAGGAGAAAGTCTTTGACCATGGATGGGACCGCTTGATGTCTACCTTCTCCTTCTTCAACTGCACATTTCTTGCATGTGCTAAAAGATACAAACTACAAACTACCTGGTCTTAGGGGATTTTTGAGCTCTGGATATTTTCAGAGCTATTTCAGGGGCAGATGATAAAGTATAAGGCACAAATGGGGAGAAGCCCATTCTCTCTTCTGATCTGAGACCTCTGGAGCAGCACTGATCAGAAATAGCCACCCTCATTTCACAGCTGAGACTCAGATCAAGTAAGAGATTTGCCCAGCATCACTCAGCAAGGAGGGATGCAGCTGGGATTTAAACCCAGATCTCCCAAACCACAAATTCTCTGCTCATTTCAAGACAGAAACATGGCATTTTGGGGAACTAGGAATAGAACAATAGAGGGTTCTTTAGTTAGTTAGTTAGTTAGTTAGTTAGTTAATATCTCCCTGACATCAGTTTCTCTGGGCACTTAGGGGTGGCTCTGTGTTGAGAAATCTCTTCATGTTGTTTCAAAGACATCTGCAAGCCCTGTGACTTCATTCTCAAGCAACAGGCCACTGGTGTGGAAAGGACATGAAAACAGCTCATTTTTGCAACAAAGAATGGAAAACCTTCCTTGCCAAAATGGTTCATACCTTTTAGTTTTTGCACTGGGGAGTGGAAACAGTAACGGAAGAAGCAGAGATGTAGGGCTTCAACTCCCTGTCTCTACCATTGTTGCTTTTTCTTGGGGACCAGGAGCTTCCCCCATGCCCCACAGTTGCCTTGGGAAATCATCCCTCCAGGAAAGAACCGACATTGCATTCATTTTCCTGCCAGGAAGCTCTTGGGTGGGTAGGAGTTTGCAGGGGATGGCCAGGTTGGATAATTTATTTTCAAAGTTGACCTCAACTTGGAAATCCTGGCCCTGAGCGGCGGGGAGTCATCTGGTCGTCCACTTGCATTCTGCCCTGATTTCTTTCTCATGCTCTGAGTTGGCTTGGTTACAGTTTTACTTTTCACTTTTCCTCTATGCCTCCCAAATGTAATCTTGGCACACTCTCCTCTATTATAAACCTCATTTTGCCATAATCAGGGGTTAATTAGATAGACATCCTCAGATTCCACTGCAACACTCTGATCAGTGAACCTGACCTGGTGCCAAGGAAGTCGGTGGACATGCCAGCAGGGCAGAAACACAACTGTCTGCTACAAATGCATGTACAGCATATTATCCTCAATTTCTTAGTACGTTTATGAAGCGCCAAGAGGAGCATGGGAGATGATATCCCAAAAGAAAAGGCAAGGGTTGGGGGAGAAAAAACAGCTTTTTGATGACAAAGCAAATTGTTCCACATTGCTGATTTACCCAATAGATTATTCCGCATTATCTGTTTTTGGAACGGAGTGTCAAAATATTTTTCTCAAACATGTTAGAGGTTGCAAAACTCATTTCCATTGGAAATATCTGGCCATGATTACTCAGCTAAGGAAATAACCATCTCCAAAGTTATCTGTGGAAGTCAGGGAGCCAATAATGTTTGGCTACTGTGACGTTTATTTGGCTTAATGGGTTACTTCCTGAGGATCTGATGTCTTTTCCACCTGCTCAGGCTACAATGGAATTGAAACTGACACACTTCTACCCACAGGTCCCTTTCTTCTCTGTAGATTATGTGAAAAATGTGCCCAATTGCAATTCTCTCGTTACGTTCACTCACCTAATAATGAGCAAATGTCTCTTTGAGGATCTGTTGTCTGCCAAGCACCCCATTTTCTCTTTCAGCCTTACCACTGCTTTTTTGTCTTCCAACATCCCTGAAAGTTTAGAGGGAAACCTTATTCTGTCCTAGATGTCCCAGGTCCACCCTGATATGCAGCCTCCAGGAATCAGCTCTGGGTCCTTCTCCCCTCATTCTCCCCATGCCACCCCCATCCTCCGCCATAGCCCCTTCTATATAGGCCCCCATTACAATGCAATGAGAACAAAAATCATAGTCATTGTGCAAAACAACAACAACAACAACAAAACAAAGCGCTAAATTTAAAGAACATTTAACTCTGTCATTTGCACTGTAAAGACATATAAGTCATGTTTCCTGCTGTCTAGGGTGGACAATCTAATGAAGAAGATACACCCATACCCAGTGTGCTGTTTAAAATCCTTGGCAACATGTATGTTGTGAACACCCACATATCAGAACAAACAATGGCTTCCAGCACTGGAGCAGACCCCTGCAGACTCAGTGATCCAGGCAACACCCTTCTATTTGCAAGATATCGGAAAGTCTTGGGTGAATGGCTGGGATGACACAGGAGGTGAAGGGGGCACTAGAGAGATGGGAGAGTAGGTATTTACCAATCTGAATGGAGGTTGCAATGTGTAACTAAGTTAGATGACTGTGTTAGTGCTTACCAGCTGAGCGACAGCCCTGCTGGGACCAAAGCATATGCAGTAAGCCTGTCTGTGCATCTGATGCCACCTGGGACACTTGATAAAAAATCAGATTCTATGTCCTACATTCGGATTCAAATTCGATGATTTTAGGCTGAGTCTGGGAATATGTACATTAGCTAAAGTCTTTAGTGACTTCAATCTGGAAATGACTGTTAACATGCTGGGAAAGACGGCAGGCTTTGCAGTTTGGCAGGTGGGTCAGTACTCTGGCTCTGACACTGGCTTAATCTTTGAGGCTCACTTTACTCATCTGTAAAATGGTTCTGATGATGACGTTTGGGAGGATTATATGAGAAAATATTTCTGAAATGCTTAGCCCAGACCTGACATAGAAAAGATAGTAAGTCTGTATCTCCCCATTCCTCATCCAAAAAAAACCAAAAGGAAAACTCTAACTGAACTTTCTAAGGTGCACTGTAGGAATCAAGACCCCTGGGACCCACCCTATTTCAAATAAGTCAATATTTCTCAGGGTGAGAATTTACGTTTTAAACAAGCACCCGACATCATTCTTATATTCACTAATTAAAAATAACCATTGCTGCAGTGGGAGAAAAAATAAACAGACACCTCATATCACAAGAGTGGGGTGCTGCTGCTCTGTCTACATAGGCAGGTTCTTCTGAACAGAGAACATGAATGATGGAGGCTCTGGAGGACCGGGGGCTCTAGCACCGAGTGTCCTCATCAGTACACTCCGTGCATCTTGCATCCACTCCCCTGGGGGATGTTTAACCTCATTTAAATATAGACATGAACCCCCTTCCCTCCTGGCACACTGTGAAGAACACATGAGCTAATGGATATGCAGTTCTCATGCCTAAGAGAGCATTCTAATTAATGACACAAATCAATAGTCCCACGGGTTGGGTAGAAGGCTTTCATTTATTTTCTTCTTTTACTTTTACTAACATTTTATGTATTTATTACTCTTTTCCCAACTATAAAAATCCTATGACAACTTTGGAACAATTGAAAAACAGGAAAAGAGCATAAAGTGGTTTAAAAATTTCATTTTACTTATCCAGGTACAATGACTACATCATCAAAAGGGCTTTCCAGGCCAGGAGTTCGAGACCACCCTGGCCAACATGGCAAAACCCTGTCTCTACTAAAAATACAAAAAAATTAGTTGGGTGTGGTGGTGGGCACCTGTAATCCCAGCTACTCGGGAGGCTGAG
Source organism: Theropithecus gelada (assembly GCF_003255815.1). Lineage (NCBI taxonomy): Eukaryota > Metazoa > Chordata > Mammalia > Primates > Cercopithecidae > Theropithecus > Theropithecus gelada. The sequence goes on from NC_037688.1 coordinate 66,150,393, forward strand.
GCCGGAAAATCGCTTGAAACCAGGAGCCGGAGGTTGCAGTGAGCCAAGATCGCACCACTGCACTCCAGCCTGGGTGACAAGAGCAAAACTTCATCTCAAAAAAAGAAAAAATAAAAAAGGGCTTTCCTGTTAAATCAAAGATGAGTATCTTCTTACACAGTGCCTAGAAGGAGAGAAACAGTATAGCACAGTAGTCAAAGACATGAGCTTTTTAGTCTGAGTTCTACCACGTGCAGTGTGACCTTTAGCCAACTTACTTCACCTTTCTGTCTCAGTTTCCTCATCTGTAATGTGGGTGTAATGGTATTCCCTACTGGATAAAAGTCTCACAATAAATAATACAATCTAATAAAATGTGTAAAGCTCTTAACCTGCTCAAAAGACATTGGGCTATTATTTCAATAATACATTTTCATCAAAGGAGAAAAATAGGGTCAGAAAAACCGATTGTGTATAGGTGTTTTCCATTCTGATCGGTCAGTTTGTAAATATTTCAGCTGTCACCCTGGGAATAATAGTTGTAGCTAATATTATTGAGCTTTTACAGTGGCCAGCCACTATTCTAAAAGTATTTAGCCCTCGAAATAGCTTTTTGAGATTGGGGATATAAAGAAGTCCCTATCCTATTCTACTGTTTTCTAATTTTTTCTTTCTTACCTGAAAAGTCCACCTGTCAAAGAAACTGATCCCAGCTCAAATCACACCACTGCCATGCAGATGAGCACACCTGGAGGGACATTTTCGTCTCTGCTCTTGCTTCAGGGAGTGATGTTTGTGACGTTGCTTTTGATTGTTTGCTGCATGGGTAATCTTAAATATTTGTTTAATATGCCAATGATACCTCCCAGTGACAGCTCCAGGGAAACTGCAGATGTCTTTCCCTCAGAACGACACAGCCTCACTGCTGTTCGCACTCAGTTACTGACACTGTGTTGCTTCAACTCAGAGCTCTGACATACCCGGTTTCATTGCAAACGCACTGACTTCTAGCAAGGCCACTCTTAGCACACAGAACACCTTTGTGAGCATTAGAAAACAGTGCTTCCTCTGGACACATAAATTAGAAGAAAGTACCACCATCACCACTCCCCCACTGCCTAGTAGAAAATTAGAAAAAGCTATCCCCATCTCAGTGGCTAACACAGGAAAAACTACCCTTCTGGATGTACCTAATATCAAAGGGTACGTAGCTTGGGGAGTAGATAACCAGCTACATTTTGGGCCACTACTTACCTTCTTGGCCAGACATCTTTGTTCAGTGCACAACCTGCAAAACCATATATGGCAACCCTGATGCAGAGTCCTAAGATATTTGTGCTTCTTAATTTCCACATATTGTGGAGTAAAAATGTTATTTCAACAGCTTGGCATCAGAGACCCTCTTAGGAACAAAGCTTGATTAGGAAAATGCCTTGATGGGCTACTTTATGTGCAGAAAGATCCCTCATGGAACAAAATGGCTTTATAGGTAGAGGTTCTCTCTGGTTAACAGGAATTTGGTGGGAGGTAGGTGAAGGATGGTGAGGCTGAGATAAGAGGAGAAGAATGAGAAAGGAGAAGGGAACTAAGTAATGGGAAGACGGCACCTGTAGAGTGATAAGTTCCTGATGGCAAGGTGGTCAGAGGACTTTTTTTTTTTTTTTTTTAAGCAAGGATGTCTAATATTCCAGTTTAGGTTTTAGGGAGATTATCACACACACATCTCTTCTGTTGCCTTAGAGGTTTATCAACAATCTGATAAATATAACCTTGACTCAGGCCAGTGCTTGCAGAATAGCCAAGTGACCCCAAAGCTGATCTAAGTCCACAAAAGGAGAAACACAAATGCAGAGTGAGCCGAGAAGCCTAATTCAGCTGCACCGTACCGCTGAGAGTCCTACAGGGATAGGAAGAGACTCTAGCTCTCCCACCATAGATGGAGTAGAGGTAAAATTAATTTCACTTAAATTTCAAAGGACAAGGTAACCCCAGCAGACATCAAGGTTACACATGTCAGCAATGATCATGGAGCTTTGGCTGTCATCTCTCTACTTCTCTCTGAATCGTGATCATTATCGTTCATAGCTACCAAGTGTCTAACAGGTACCAGGAGCTGAATATGTACGATCTTAAAATTCAAAACAAACTTAGCCAGATAAGTATGTCCACATTTGAGAGTTAATGGGCTTGTAGGTCAGAGAGGTAAGTTACATGTCCAAATTACAGAAGTGTTAGGTGACAGAGTCAAAAGATGAACCCAAATCTCTCCACCTCCAGAGACAACGACCTTTCGGTGTCATGTGGGAGTGAATTCATATCTGCTTAAGCTCCACTTTCCAACCACTTTAGAAGAAGAGCAAGTTCCTGGGGCTGAATGTGGGGAACACTTATAGCTGGAAAACCCACACATGTGGGTAATTTTCCATTACCAGAATAAAATCTTACTAATTTTGGAGATAGGCCAGGCTAAACTGGGTAAGAATCTGAATTTTAAGATGGTTCTTAAGGCAAGTATAAGTGTGGGATATATAGGACAGTTGACAGTTGAGTCCCCCGTGTTGGTGTTAGTTCTGGTATGAGTTTAAGGAATGTGAGAATGAGACCCAGATGGAGACCGGGAAGGGAAATGCCCTTCCTCCAACAAGAATGGAGGCTTTGTTGAGTCCCAGTCTCTTCTTCCCAGCCGGCATTCCCTTAACTCTAGGAGTACTTAGCCTGGCGTTTGGAGAGAGTAATTGCTTTCATTTATGTGAAGAGCATGCAGCGTATACAATGTGTGCCTAATTACCCTGCAGCACAGCAACAATGATGCTTATCATTAAATAGGTGCTGGATCATCGTCGTTAGAAGTTTTTCTTGATGTCAACACTACATTCCGTCATGCGTGCTTAGACTTCATGGCTTTTCAAATCATGTTGCAGTGTGGTTACAACGAAGATAAAAGCTAGAGGAAAACACGCTATGCGGGAATGCCAAGGAACAGGAGAAGGAAAATACCGTTTTCTCTGTGCCAGGCACACTGTGGCGGAGGCAGTGGCTGTTCACGTTGACAACCGAATATCTGGCACTGTTTTCTTTTTAAGTTCTGGGATACATGTGCAGGACATGCAGGCTTGTTACACAGGTAAACATGTGCCATGGTGTTCTGCTGCATCTATCAACCCATCGCCTAGATATTAAACCCCACATATATTAGCTATTTATCCTGATGCTCTCCCTCCCCACCCCCACCCCACGACAGGCCCCAGTGTGTGTTGTTACCCTCCTTTTTTTCCATGTGTTCTCATTGTTCAGCTCCCATTTATGAGTGAGAACAGGCAGTGTTTGGTTTTCTGTTCCTGGGTTAACTTGCTGAGGATAATGGCTTCCAGCTCTATCCAAGTCCCAGCAAAGGACACGATTTCGTTCCTTTTTATGTCTGCCTAGTAATCCACGGTGTATATGTACCACATTTTCTTAATCCAGTCTATCACTGATGGGCATTTCTTAATCCAGTCTATCACTGATGGGCATTTCTTAATCCAGTCTATCACTGATGGGCATTTGGGTTGATTCTATGTCTTTGCTATTGTGAATAGTCTGGGACTGTTTTCAAACATTCCTCTCCCTAGGGGATGGCATCATCCCTCGCTGATAACCACTAGCCCAAATACAAACATCCCTGAGGCACGAGGGCCTTCAGACAGAGGGCCAAAGGGGAACCCGGGGATATTCTAATGTCATTCCAGAGGGAGGGCAATGGAGGGTTCTGGGGAGGTGGCGCCATACTGACATTCCAGAGAGAAAGCTGAGAGATACTGGGAACACAGAATCCTACTGACATTCCCAAGATAGAAAGACGCCTGTGGGGCATCTGGAAAGCAACATGAATGAGACATCTTTCCCCTCCACTCACGGGTCTAACTTGACGTCATCCACGTACAGATGGAAGCAAATGAGGCTATGGGTTCTGCTTAAATCCTTCCGGAGAGAAGTGGGGAGGAGACTTGTTTCCCCAAAGCCAGGTAAGTCCTGTAGCTGCAGGATTCAAACAGCAGCTCCTGGGAAGAACTGGCATCTTAGAGATCTGTGTCTTTCTGAGAAAGCTAAAATTAGTTTGTAACAGTGTGTAAAGTCCTCTGGAGGCCAAGAAGGCGCTGAATGGAAGGTCTGAACTCTTCCCTGACCCTGAGACAGGGAAGTTCAAGAGGTCAGAAAGGCTTCTTCTAGGTGCTTCTGCAGGGGCTGACCGGCCTAACCACTGCCTCACTTTCAACCCACAGGGGTAGAGATTGTTTCACCTCCTATCATCCGTGAAGCTGGAAACCTAAAAGGCCAACAAATTAATATACTGTCACTACTAATAACAGCAAATGCTGAAATCGCTTTAGCCTGGTGCCAGTCACTAAGTATTTGACGGATATTAGCACATTTTAAAATTAAACTTGTTATTTTTAGATAAGTGTAGATTCACATGAAGTTGTAAGTAATAATAGAGAAACCCCATGTACCATTTATCCATTCTCCCCTAATGGTAACGTATTGCGAAACTACAGCACAATAGCACAACCAGGAAATTGGAATTAATATAGTCAAGATTCAGAACATTTCCACCACAAGGATCCCTCATATCATGCTTGTACAGCCATTCCCGCTTCCTTCTGTTCCCCATTTCAATGACTTTTCCATTTCAAAAATGGTATATAAATGGAACCGTACAGTATGTAACCTTTTGAGACTGTATTTTTTCCCTGAACACAGTTCTCTGGAGATTCATTTGAATTGCTGCATGCATGAATGGTTTGTTCCTTTTATCACTTAGTAGTATGCCATGATATGGGTGTGCCACATTTCTTTCTTTCTTTTTTTTTTTTTTTGAGACGGAGTTTCGCTCTGTCGCCGAGTCTGGGGTGCAGTGGCGCGATCTCGGCTCACTGCAAGCTCTGCTTCCCGGGTTCACGCCATTCTCCTGCCTCAGCCTCCCAAGTAGCTGGGACTACAGGCGCCCGCCACCATGCCCAGCTGGTTTTTTGTATTTTTTTTTTTTTTTTTTTAGTAGAGACGGGGTTTCACCGTGTTAGCCAGGATGGTCTCGATCTCCTGACCTCGTGATCCGCCCGTCTTGGCCTCCCAAAGTGCTGGGATTACAGGCTTGAGCCACTGCACCCGGCCTTTTTCTGTGTTTTTTTTTTTTTTAGACAGAGTCTTATTCTGTCACCCAGGCTGGAGTACAGTGGCAGTAATGTGATCTTAGCTCACTGCAACCTTCCCCTCGCGGGTTCAAGTGATTCTCCTGCCTCAGCCTCCCTAGTAGCTGGGATTGCAGGAACATACCACTATATCCAGCTAATTTTTGTATTTTGAGCAGAGATGGGTTTTCACCATGTTGGCCAGGCTGGTCTCGAACTCCTGACCTTAAGTGATCTGCCCACCTCAGCCTCCCAAAGTGCTGGGATTACAGGCGTGAGCCACCATGCCTAGACGGATGTGCCACATTTCATCCATTCACTCACTGAAGGACATCTGGGTTGTTTCTAGCATGGGGATATTAAAGAAAAAAAGTGCTATAAATATTTGTGCACAGGTTTTTGTACAAACCTGTTTTCATTTCTCTGGGACAAATGCCCAGGTGTACGATTGCTGGGTTGTAAGGTAGTGGCGTGTTTACTTTTTTAGGAAACTGTCAAATTGTTTTCCAGAGTGGTTGTGCCATTTTATAATCCCACCATCAATATATGAGTGATCCACTTTCTCCACATTTTCACCAGCACTAGATTGGAGTTGGCTTACTGGACAGAATCAATATGTTATCCTTGGGCTAAAGCAACAACGAGCTTTCCGGGAAACTCTCATTAGAAAGTTCCTAGATGGGCCACATTTTCTTAATCCAATCTGTCACTGATGGACATTTGGGTCACATATACACCATGGAATACTATGCAGCCATAAAAAAGGATCAGTTTGCATCCTTTGTAGGGACATGGATGCAGCTGGAAACCATCATTCTTAGCAAACTATCACAAGAACAGTAAACCAAACACCGCATGTTCTCACTCATAGGTGGGAACTGAACAATGAGATCACTTGGACTCAGGAAGGGGAACATCACACACCGGGGCCTATCATGGGGAGGGCGGAGGGGGGAGGGGGGAGGGATTGCATTGGGAGTTATACCTGATGTAAATGACGAGTTGATGGGTGCAGCAGACCAACATGGCACAAGTATACATATGTAACAAACCTGCACGTTATGCACATGTACCCTACAACTTAAAGTATAATAATAATAAATAAATTAAAAAAAAAAAAGGGATGAATTACTCCAGCAACCTGATCAATAATTCCTAGTTTCTGTTGCTGGGATCAGAAAAATTTATCATGATCTTAGAGTAAAGGAATATCTGTAATATTTATTTTGTTCTTTGTTGAAAATAGTCTTTATAAGAAGAAAAAAAAAAAAAAAAAAAGAAAGTTCCTAGATGGAAAAGAAATGAATCCATCGACCCACCACATTTTAGAATGGATGTATTTGTCAAATTAGCAAGGCAGAGAAAATGCAGAAAGAATGGATCTCAAGAGAGATGAGTTTTGTTGGGGATGTAGTGGGAGAAGTTCAGAAAAGCTTGTGTTGTTGTTCAGGACAATCACAGCAGCACTACCCAAAGTGCTCTGTGTCTCTTGACGGTAAAGTGAAAAGAAGAGACAGCAGCCAAAAGCAAATTTCAGGAACTCTGAAAACCTAGATACTCAGGGGTCAGTTCCCTGAAGTCTACTCAATCCTACTGTTTGCAGAATTCTTGCAATCAATAGCACAGTAAATACTCCAGCGTTCATCAACCAGCGGCTCAGTCTCTCAAATGTACGGGACTTGCCCACTTCCATCTTTCTCCTCCACCCCTCATTTCAGCCTTATCTTTTCCCTCTCTTTTTGGCAACATCATTTTTATGGATACAGCAGAACTTGGTCCCTGTACTGTAGCTTCTATTGCTCCATCAGTCCTCCTCCTCCATTCACTCAGAAAATTCTCTTTCCTTGTGGTTCCAAATTGTTTTCCCATCTCAACCCTTAAAACTTTGATTCCAAATTTCTATGATGGCAAAGAGTAACTGTGATAAACCAAAGAGACGGTATGAAGGTATGAGGGATGGTCGGGTAGGGCTCAACAAGAAAAAGCAATTGGAGAAATAAAAAGCCACAACAGCTTTTATTTTGAGGATATTAAAATAGTTATTTTTACTGAGGGATTATAAATGGGCCAGGCATTGTGTTAAATACTGTATCACAGACAATCCTTTGAACATTCCACTAAAATATGTACTATTTTTATATCTCCTTTGAAAATAGGAGAAGTGACTTTGAGAGACAAAGTGACATGGCTAAGGTCATAATACTGTAAGCAGGGGAGCCAGGATCCAAACCAAGACAGTCTTTTCCAGAACCTTTGTCCTGTCCAAGATTTATCAAGCAAGAAAAATTCATTTAGTATCAGCTCAGATATTGAGCCTGAGTCTCCTGTAGCCAGGGTATAAGTTATATTGCATAAGAGAAAGGTAAGGAACGGCTGTTCCAACATGACCAGCCGTGGATGTAGATCCTATCTGGGTTCTGGAACTGTGTCTGGCTTCCTTGAGCCATCTTAGATGCCCTTGAATGTCCAGACTAGCTCTGGGAATCAACCTGGGTGAGATTCCCAACCTCACCCAGACTGGTGCCTGATATCTAATTGAAAGAAAGAAGAACCATTCTTATGACTGCATAGAGGGATAATATTTCTACAAAAAGCTGCATATTAAAAGATCATTTGGACTTCCATTTCTAATCAAATGGATGACCTACCATCCCACTGAAAACAACTAAAAATACTGATGATTAGAAATTATCAGGCCTAAATCTAAGGTAATGCAGGAACTCAGAAAGATAAACAGAATGCCGATCCACTTTCGTGCTAAAAGTATTTCCCAAATCTGAAGAACTTAGACTTCGTAGGGAACAAGGGACTAATTACCAAGCCTAAGGCCTTCCCAAAGTGGGAAGTTAAATGCAAGATTCTATCAAATATGGGACCCCAAGAGTTACAGTATCAGTGTGAGGATGAACGAGACATAGGCCCCAAGTCCCAGAGTCTATGAGAAAATTTTGTTTTGCAATGAGCAGAACAAGGAGGAAAACACCTTCTCTAAAAAGTCATAATCACAGGGGTTACAGCCCAAACTGAGCCACCCACAGGGTCCAACAAACTCTAAGTCATGAAGGAGTTTAACACATTTGCAGACTCTGCCCCAGATGTCCAGTAGAGGCAAAGGAAGATGATCTCAGAAGAAGATGAATCCCCCCAGTCCTCAAGGGATGACAACATATAAAAATCCAAGGAAACTAAGCAGCACATAGTAACAAATATTTAAGCACAGAAGGACAAAAGGCACAATGAGCAGAGCATAAGAGACACAGAGAAACAACCACGGGAGATTCTTGGAAGATGGGAGCAATGGCAACTTCGTGTTTCAATCTCTTTCAATCCCTACCCAAAAGCAGAGCAATTATATAGAAAAACTAACAACACGTGGCAACATCTAAAAAACCAAGACCCCCAAATTACAAGAGGGTGGGGACAGACCACTAACAGATGCAAGACCCACACAATATTGATATCTGTGGAACACGGGAAAGAAGGAAGTTATAAAAGCAAAATGTGATGGACTTGGAGAAAAGAGAACCCCAAGATAGCCAACTAGAAAGAACCAAAGAAACAATGCCTTAAAGAAATAGAGAGTGGAGAGGAGGAAATATTAAGAAGACAAAAAGGAATGAAGAGCACAGATATTTGTACACCCATGTTTATAGCAGCATCATTTGCAATAGCCAAAAGGTAGAAGCAACCCACATGTCCATCCATGGATGGATGGAGAAACAAAATGTGGTCTACACATACAACGGCTGCCAAGCACGGTGGATCATGCCTGTAATTCCAACACTTTGGGAGGCTGAAGCGGGCAGATCACCTGAGGCCAGGCACTCCAGACCAGCCTGACCAACATGGCAAAACCCTGTCTCTACTAAAAATACAAAAAATTAGCTGGGCGTGGTGGCGCATGCCTGTAATCCCAGCTACCTGGGAGGCTGAGGCAGGAGAATCGCTTGAACCCAGAAGGCAGAGGCTGCAGTGAGCCAAGATGGCACCATTGTACTCCAGCCTGGGTGACAAGAGTGAAACTCTGTCTCAAAAATAAATAATAAATAAATAATTTAAAAATCACAGTATACATATAATGGCATATTTTTCAGCCTTAAAAGGAAATGAAATTCTGACACATGCTACAACATGGATGAGACTTGAGGACATCACGCTAAGTGAAATAAGTCAATCATAAAAGAACAAATAGGCCGGGCGCGGTGGCTCAAGCCTGTAATCCCAGCACTTTGGGAGGCCGAGACGGGTGGATCACGAGGTCAGAAGATCGAGACCATCCTGGCGAACACGGTGAAACCCCGTCTCTACTAAAAAAATACAAAAAACTAGCCGGGCGAGATGGCGGGCGCCTGTAGTCCCAGTTACTTGGGAGGCTGAGGCAGGAGAATGGCGTAAACCCGGGAGGCGGAGCTTGCAGTGAGCTGAGATCCGGCCACTGCACTCCAACCCGGGCGACAGAGCGAGACTCCGTCTCAAAAAAAAAAAAAAAAAAAAAAAAAAAAAAAAAGAACAAATATTGTATTACTTGACTCACATGAGGTACTTAGAGTAGTCAAATTCAGAGAGGCAGAAGGTAGAATAGAGGTTGCCAGGGCCTGAGAGGAGTAGGAAATGAAGTGTTATTGCTTAGTGGGTACAGGGTTTCACTTCTGCAAGATCAAAGAAATCCTGGAGATGGATGGTGGTGATGGATGCATATTATGTATTTAATACTACTGAACTGTACACTTAAAAATGGTGAGGGTAGATTTTATGTTTTGTATACTTTAACATAGTTTCTAAAAATAAAATAAATTTTAAAAAGAAATGTGGAGGGAAAAAAGAGAGAGTAACAAGCATTGAAAACAGGCAATGGAGATTGAACAGATGGACAGTAGGAATTGGTGTAGATGAAAACCAAAGCAAAGGGACAGAAGAAATCCTAAAAATGATATTTCAAGAAAATATTCTTAAAATTTAAAAAGTAATAATTTGAAACTACATTTTGAAAGTACACAATGCAAACATGAGAATATTGACCTGGAATATTTAGTATTTAGACATATCCTAATATAACATGGGACTTAAAATATTCTTTCAGCATTTTGCAGAAAAGGACTTGTAACGTTTAAGGGAAAGAAAATTAGATTAGTATCAGGCACAAAAGCCATACTTTATGCCAGAAGGAAATTGAGTAATATATATAAGATACTCGAAGGAAGAGAGCATCAAGGATTTTATATCCAGAAAAAATTGATTTTTAAGTACAAAAGGCATAAACAAACTTATCAAAGCTCAAGAATTCAAGAAATACTGTTTTTCAAGCCCTTCCTGATTAATCTACTGTAGAATGAATTTTAGACAATCAAAATAACTTAAAGGTAAATAACATAATGATTGCTAATGAGGATCAAATAAAAAGCTATTAAGGTAAACAGAATTAAGACAAAATGAAAACAAAGAGAGGAAGGAAATATTACAAAACGCTATATGCTCTGGTAATGTGTATACAGTATAGCTATTAAGAATGCTGAGACTATATAGGTTGGTAAAAATTCGAAGATCTGTATACCTAAAATGGGTAACTTTGCTGTTACCCTAAATTTTATCTCAATGAACTTGAAGAAAGGAAGGGGATAAGAAGAACATATACCAAAAAATTTTAAATGTTTTAAGTAATCATAATGGAGATGATATTATTATTTATTATTATTCAGGGACTGTTGTATACTTAAAATTGGATAAAATGAGGAATTATAATTGCATCATCCTCTAGGTCCTTGAAAACTATATTACTCAGAATGGAAGAGTACTTACTGATATAACAGAAATGAGGTTTAAAATAAAACCTCAGAAATCTTGACTTAGAATTAGAAATATCAATATGAATCCATGAAATATTTTGTATATGATGTTATAATTTGTTTCTTAAAATATTCTAGAGACAACGACCAACTCAATAGCAATGAATATTCCTAAGTGCCCAAATTATGGTCTTGAAATACTATTTATCTAAAAGATACCAGGGCTTCTTGGAGAAATAGCTGATTCCAGGTGTGGGATCAGAAATACACAGGACTAGCCTAGAACAGAGTTTAATTCCAGATAGGATCAGAGCTGTCAAAGACCACGAGGGTCACACAGAAAAGGTCCAGTAGCAAACTCAAACAGGTCTGCTCTGGCAAAGATGGGAGAAGTTGAACTTCAACAAAGATAATAAGGGTAGTGGATTAAAATTCCAGTATGTTGAAACCTATGAGTTCATAACACAATTTGTAAAAAAACAAACAAACACCAACAAAAAAACTGATACATTTTGGGGATTACAAGAAACCATTTCATTATATTGAAAATCGGCAAACAAAGAAAAATAAGCACATATTCTGCATTTTTCATGTGAACATACTGGGTAATTACATAGTAAATGAAATAAACTGCTTCTGTCAAAGCACTTGACTGATAAGTGAAACACAAATCATAACATCAGAGCATCATCATGTTAAGCTGAATAAAAGCCCCCTAAATTGTCCAAATCTTAATCCCTAGACCTATGAATGCTATTTTATATGACAGCAAAAGGGATTTTGCAGGTGTGACTAAGAATCCTGAGATGGGGAGGTGATCTTGATGGGCTAGATGTAATCTCAGGGTTCCTTATAAGAGGGAATCAGAGAGACAACAGATAAAACAGTGGTGAAAGCAGAGAGAAATCTGAAGATGCTAAATTGCTATCTCTGAAGATGGGTGAAGGGGCTATGAGCCAAGGAATCCAATTCCCAACTCTGGAAAAGCTAAGAAAACAAATTCTTTCCTGGAGACTCTTAAGAGACCTAACTCCTTAGTTTCAGCCCAGTGAACCCACTTGGGACCTTGGGCCTAGAGAACTCTAAGAACAAATTTGTGTAATTTTTGAATAGCTAGGTTTGTGGCAATTTTTTACCGCAGCCATTGCAAGAAAATAAGACAATCAACATTTTGCAACCACCAATAAACAAATATGTTACAATTTTAAAAGTAAAAATGAAAAAGAAAAAGAAATAAAAAAGGCTAACAGAGTAAGAAATACTGAAAACAGGCAACAGAGACTGAACATAGGGATAGCAGGAATTTGTGCAGATGAAAACCAAAGCAAGGGAACATCAGAAATCCTAAAAATGCTATTTCAAGAAAATATTCCTTAAATTAAAAAAAAAAAAATTGAAACTACATTTTTTTAAGTTTTTGTTGTTGTTGTTGTTTGAGATGGAGTCTTGCTCTGTTGCCCAGACTGGAGTCCAGTGGTGTGTTCTTGGCTCACAGCAACCTCCACCTCCTGTGTTCAAGCAATTCTCCTCTCTCAGCCTCCAGAAGCTGGGTCAACAGGTGCATACCACCATGCCCGGCTCATTTTTGTATTTTTAGTAGAGATGGGTTTTCACCATGTTGGCCAGGATGGCCTCCATCTCTTGACTTTGTGATCCACCCGCCTCGACCCCTCAAAGTGTCGGGATTACAGGCCTGAACCACTATGCCCGCCCATAATGTTCACTTTATAAAAATTCATTAAGCCATACAGTTGACTTGTGTGTCTTTCTGTATCTGTGTGTTGCCTTAGGACTATAATTATGATGTTTAATAAAATAAAATAGAGGCTTCAGACAGCCTTCTTTAAACAGAAAACTATTAAATAGATGACAAGAAATCAAAAAGTCTAAAGATAAAACATACATAATTGGTTTTAAAAAGTCAATGAACAGGATTAACTTCAGATTAGATACAAATGTAGAAGAATCAGGGAATTGGAAGATAAGTCAAAAGAAATTATGAAGCAGCAGTTGAGAGACAACCCAAACAGACAAAGGAATTCTAACATATTTATAATCAGAGTTCAAGCAAGGGAAAGCAGAAAGAATGAAGAAAAGCAAACCTATGATGATATTATGAGAATTTTTCAGAACGACCGAAGGAGAGTAAACACAGAATCAAGGAGCCCAATAAATACCCAGCAGGAAGAAAAGCAAAATGAACAATGAAACATCTCATCTAAACATACCAGACTGAAATGGCAGAACACTAGCTACAAAGAGATCACACAAGAAGTCAGAAGAAAAATTACCTTCAAAAGATTTACAGTTAGCCCTACAGCTGACTCCATTAGTAACAATAGAATAAAGATCATTCTGAAGGTTTAGTCTCTGAAGATGGCAAGGGGGAAAACTTTAAAGAGGGAAAGACTTCAGATTTCAATTTAATTTCTACAGGCCTATAATGCGTCTCGTTAAAATTACACAAGAAGGAAGCAAGAGGAAAGGAGGGAGAAGGTAGGAAGGAAGAAAAAGAGCTAAGGAGAAGAGAGAGGAATAAAACATAAATTTAACTGCAAAGTCCTTAATTCCTGTCTGGCCCCATATCACAATATTCAAGACAGTGGTGTCCTAATAAATGTTTTAACAGATGGACCTCTGAAACAAAAAGCCAAGATTCTGTAGTATTTGCCAATATCTATGGTGAAAGCACTGGTACAAAGCCTGATTTCAAGCTACTACCATGACATCGCCGAGCTTGGATTTGGGAAGTGATATGCATGGTCAGCTCCCACAATCTGGTAGGAGGAGGTGGCTCCAACACCATTGCTGGTTTCAAGGTTTCACATGCTGATATTAGTGGGATAGTCGAAAAATCCAATCTGTATGTCTCAAAAGTCCCAATCGTTTCCTCTTGATGCATCTAAAAATGTGATTACCACCTTTTTGGAATGAAGGAGCCCAGTTCAATTTAGAGTGATTTCAGTATAGGGACCATTGCAAGGGAAGCTAGTTGCTTAGCAGAAGCTGGTCTTGCAGGTGATGTCCAAAGTACACTAGCTTAGGAGAAGCCATTGGTCCTATAGAAGTCACAGGTACTAGGCAAAAATCTTTTCTTAGAAAAAACAATTATTTGACAATGTGCTGATTAGGATTCCAAATCTAAATAAGCCCAGTCCTTCAGGTTAAAAGTCTTTTGATTTCCTCACTTAACCATTTATTTACACAGACCACCCAATATAGTCTAACCATAGAGCAAAACGTTATCCCACGGGCAAGTGTGTTTACATGTTTGCAGACACTGTATTGGTTTTCAAGTCGAAAGCCCATAACCCCTACGGAGCATAACCTATAGATTACAAAAGTTTACTAAGAACTGTTAAGTTTTAATAATAGACTACAACTTGAACACTTGGCATATTCTGTAACAAGAAAAACACGAACTTATGTACACACATACAACTTCCCTTACTTTGTATTCTAGAAAATGAGAAAGATTAGAGTAGTCATGATTGAGCACAGTCCCATTTCGTGCAAGTTTAAGCTTCCTTGGGTTGGGACTAGTTTCACCTGGGCCACCTCTTGGTCTACTCGTACCAGAAATTAGAAATGTAGAGATCTGGCTGGGCGTGGTGACTCAAGCCTGTAACCCCAGCACTTTGGGAGGCCGAGATGGGTGGATCATGAGGTCAGGAGATCGAGATCATCCTGGCTAACCCAGTGAAACCCCGTCTCTACTAAAAAATACAAAAAAAAAAAAAAAAAAAAAAAAACTAGCCGGGCGAGGTGGCAGGCGCCTGTAGTCCCAGCTACTCGGGAGGCTAAGGCAGGAGAATGGTGTAAACCCGTGAGGCGGAGCTTCCAGTGAGCTGAGATCCGGCCACTGCACTCCAGCCTGGGCAACAGAGCGAGACTCCGTGTCAAAAAAAAAAAAAAAAAGAAATGTAGAGATCCTCAGGCAACCCCAGAATGGCTTGGTTTAGAGTCCACTAACTGTAGCATTGGTGAAAAACAGGCCATGGGGAGATGGCCCTATCCATGTCTTTGAAGCCTTCTCATAGGTTGAAACCTAGATGCTTTGGACCTTAGCGCTTAGCTAACACACAGCTGCTTCCTGCCATAAGGTAACTGCAGACATACAAGATGAGAAATCTTCCCAAGGTCTGTGTATCTTAGATGCCCAGAACCACCATTTGCTATGTTTTTATGGATCAGTGCCAAAAAGGGACCATCGGTCTAGTTTCTCTCTATGCTTATAATTACTTTCATTATGATTATCCCTGCTTATACTCTGCTCTTCCACTGACTCTTAGTTAGGTCCTTTCCAGCCCTCTTAGTAGAACGTCTTAAGTAAAATAATCAGGAGCAAGTATTGTGGGAATGTTAGTGTCTTCTTGGAAAATCCCTGGCCTCTATATGCAAAGTACCCTTCTCCCCTTTGCAGACAAAGAGAAGTGTGTAGGTAGGGTCTCTATGTGAAACCAAAGACTTTATTATAATAGTTTCCAAATCTAGGTTTGCTCAGCTTATATCTGCATATTAAAGAGCACAGACAGCTGCTCTCAATTGACCCTTCTTTCCCCACCAGAATGAAGAGCAGCTGCCAGCTTCTTTAGCTAAAGAAGGGAAAAATCTGGTTTGGCTATTCCACTCCACAGGGACTCAGTATGAATCTACTGTCAAAATCACGGAGAAACTTCCACTAATAAGACTTTTGGATAAAAACTGAAAATTGGCATGTAAATGTCTCAACTAGACATACTGTAGGACACTCAGTCTCCCTATAACCCCTTGTATCTCCTGCACACATCTCTTCTACAACCTTACCTCTATCTCAGACATGTAAGGTGCTTGCCAAGCAGAAAGCTAAAAAACTATCACTCTTCAGAACGGACACGTGGTTTAGTGTTGTCTAGGCCACATCCATCAATAGCATTCTTTTTGTTTTATTTTAAGTTCTGGGATACATGTGCAGAACATGCAGGTTTGTTACACAGGTATACATGTGCCATGGTGGTTTGCTGCACCTATCAACCCATCATCAAGGTTTTAAGCCCCACCTGCATTAGGTATTTGTCCTAATGCTCTCCCTCCCCTATACCCCCACCACCCTCCCCCCACCCCACCCCCGACAGGTCCTGGTGTGTGATGTTCCCCTGTGTCCATGTGTTCTTATTGTTCAACTCCCACTTATGAGTGAGAACATGTGGTGTCTGGTTTTCTGTTCCTGTGTTAGTTTGCTGAGAATGATGGTTTCCGGCTTCATCCATGTACCTGAAAAGGACATGAACTCATCCTTTTTTATGGCTGCATAGTATTCCATGGTGTACATGTGCCATATTTTCTTTATCTAGTCTGTCATTGATGGCCATATGGGTTGGTTCTAAGTCTTTGCTATCGTCAATAGCATTCTTTTACATCCAAATAATCTAACTTGGAGAAAAGTACTGGCCAGAAGGTAGGAGCAGCAGCATTCTTAATCTTAAGAGATGTGTCTATACATACACACACACACACACACCCCACTCTCAGTCAGATAAAGCCATTGTAGCAGTACATGCTGCAAACTGTATTTTCTTATGCTTATTGTTTCAGCATGTCAGAGGGTCAGAAATGTAAACAGTACAGTGGCTCTCAAAGTATGGTCCTGCAATGGCAGCATTAGCATCACCTGGGAACTTGTTAGCAATGTAAATCCTCAGGCCTCACCCCAGACCTGGTCAATGAGAAACTCTGGGGATAAAGACTAGCAATCTAGTTTAAAACACCTCCCAGGTTGCCGGGTCTGTGCTGCATAACCCGACCCATGGATGAAATCAGTACTCAGACACAGGTATGCAGTGTAAAAGCAGTTAGGTGACTGCCTGGCTCTAGCGGCCAGCGAGCAGCCCTGAGAAGCTGGAGCTACTTGCTTTTATTCAATGCACGCACAATGCCAAAAACCTGGAGCCCATACAACCTGCAGGTAATTAACATTTATTGTTTCCCTTTCAGGAAACATCATGCAAATAATCAAAGGTCAGTTCCTAGTCAACATAAGTAAACAAGCTTGTTTAAGATAAATTCCCCCACAATCCGTTGTACCTACTCCTTGCCCTCTGTCTCAGGATGATAGAACAGCTGCCTTCAGCTATTCTCCCACTGGGATTTACAGAACCTTCTGACCTTTCAGAGGGTTTGCATCCTTTCCCTATAGTTTTTCCTACCACGCTGAGCTATCTCCCCCATCAGGTGATTCTAGTAACAGTAATGTTTAAGAACTAGTGGAGTAGATGATGCTAGAACATTCAGTGTAGCCAAACTAGATACAAAACATTTTTCTGGAAAATTGATTCAACAGCACCCAAGTAGGGAGAAATAACCTACAGAAAATCCACACATTCTTTCTGTTTGTGAGCACTGAATTTGGATCACTGTCTCCATGTTCAAGTGCAAGAAAAGAAAAGCCATTCACAATGAGCCCATAAAAAACTGCTGCAGGACAAAGAAAAGAAAATGCCACCATGAACACTTGGAAGAAAATGATGGAGTTTTCTTAATGTGGTTTATTATAGAAAGAAAAATATATAAAACTATTTGACAAAATCATTATGAAACAGGAGCAAAACATCAAGAGACTAGGTTAAGCTCAAACACAGAATGTGATAAAAATGGAGTTTTTGTGGTTAGAAAAGAAAGAAATTTAAAAGTGCAATAGTAAAATTAAAAACACATTTAATGTTGCAACAACCAGGACTGACAATATGGAAAAATGAGATCAGAAATGTTGGAGACAAACTGTAACAAACTGACAGAACGACATAAAAGACCCAAACAGTGGCTAATGCCTGTAATCCCAGCACTTTGGGGGGCTGAGGTGCACAGATCGCTTAGGCCCAGAAGTTTAAGATGAGCCTGGGCAACATGGAGAAGCCATGTCTCTATTAGAAATACACAAAATTAGCCAAGCGTGGTGATGCATGCCTGTAGTCTCAACTCCTAGGGAGGCTGAGGTGGGATAATAACTTGAGCCTGGGAAGTCGAGGCTGCAGTGAGGTGTGATCAAGCCACTGCACTCTAGGCTGTGCGATGAGAATATCCAAAAAAAAAAAAAAAGATAAAGATAAAGACAAAAAAGATGACAAGGATGAGACTAGATGGTGAATAGAAAATCTTAAAATGTGAACTATTCCTGAGAAACATATTTCAATGATTATTAGCCATTGTTGCAGTGCATGCAGAGAGTTTGTTTTTTATACGCCTACATGTTGACGTATCAGAGAGCCAGAAAGTTTACAGAAACAGTAATCAGAGATACAACAGAAGATGACTTTCCTTAACTGACTAAAGTCTTGAATTCACAGATCCCAAAGTCTCAATATGTTTCAGGCAACAACCATTAACAATGAGAACACTCAACTTTCCACCTGGGTGGCAGAAGTGAGGGTAGGGGTGGGAGCTGGGGCGGGGATTAGGGAGGCTGTCACTTCAGAAAACTAAGCCTGACTAACTTGGGGATAGTTGGGGACTCTAAGTAAAATACTATTCAGGCAATTCACATTGGCAATTTACTTCACTATGACTTGTTCCCTTTATTTGTCAGAGGAGCACTGTTATTTAGGTACAAGAATTCGGCCTTAAAAACCCTTTTCTTGATCAGGATGTATTGTCTGATGTTGAAGTTCACTTAATAATGGGAGAAGATTTGACTATCATAGAGCAGCTGCCTGGGTGGTGGGACTATGGATGACTTTTTTCCTCCTGTAATTTCCAAATTATTTCCTGTAATGAGCATGTGTTATTCATTTACAAAATATCCACGGCAATACTACTGAGTATCAACCATGCACTTGGCACAGCTTTTTCTTTCTCTCTCGCTCTTACTCTTCCATTCCTTCCCCACCCCACAATCACCAACAAATAAATATCCATAGGATCCACTATTTACAACCTCACATTTAAAGAAAAAAGATAGGCCGGGTGCAGTGGCTCACATCTCTAATCCCAGCACTTTGGGAGGCCAAGGCGGACGGATCACCTGAGGTCAGGAGTTCGACACCAGCCTGGCCAACATGGTGAAACCTCGTCTCTACTAAAAATGCAAAAGTTAGCTGGGTGGAGTGGCAGGTGCCTGTAATGCCAGCTACTCAGGAGGCTGAGGCAGGAGAATCGCTTGAACCCAGGAGGTGGAGATTACAGTAAGCTGAGATCATGCCACTGCACTCCAGCCTGGGCAATAGAGTGAGACTCAGTCTCAAAATAACAGAAAAAAGATTTTTTTTTTTTTCTATTAGCTCACCATGTAAAAATTCCAGGATAAGTTTCTGATTGGCCTAGCTTGGGTCCAATCACTGTGAGAGGGAGGAACAGAAATTTATGACTGTCCAGTCCTGGGCTATATGTTCTGTAGGCAAGATGCTCTAATTTTCAAGTTCATTCAAAGTACATGATTATATTTTTTGATCATTCCACAACACATACATGTATTGAAACATCACATTGTACCCCATTACATAATTATCAATTAACATAAAACTTTAGAAAATGCAAGCTACAAAACTGAACAAAAGACACATGGCTGTAATTAGGAAAAAAATACATAAGGAATTTGAGAGGGAGGGTATTTCTTTTCCCCAGAAAAACCAGGTCATCCGTGTCAAGCAGTCACAAACTATAGAGGTCTTCCACTACAATCCCAGGTCCAAGAGATGCTGGGATACCTTGCATCACCATTCTTGTGTATCTTCCTAAAGTCTACCACCAAGACTTACACATGATTCCATAAGCAACGCCTGAAGGACTGGCAGCTGTCTGAATTTGACTGATACTCTGGCAAACCAATCTTGAAAGTATATAGAGCTGAGAATATTATCTTGATGATCTTTCCCACTACATTCCAAAGTTCAAGAGAGGTTGGGTTACTCTACTCTGCCCTTCTAATTTATTGCCCTCTAATGGACCAGCACAAGTTAAAGACTATCTTGTAATCAGCAGCAACTAGAGGCATCAGCAACTGCCTGAATTTAATACTCTGGCTAGCCAATTTTGAATGTGTATAGAATTGAGAATATTATCTCAGGTTCCATATTCTCCATTGATTTTACGCAATCAATGATTGAAACAAGGTGAGTGCTAGGCAACCTGGAAGGCTTCAATTTATCAAAGGATTGTCATTCCAGACAGCTGCTGCCTTTCCTGATTTGGATGATTTAGAGGATGACAGCATAATGAACGATAGCTTTAGTATTGTGATCCTTCACTACTGCCCTTCAGGCAGCGCTCAAAAACAACAACAACAAAACTCCGAGTTCTCTTGCCTGCTTGTTCCTGCCCCTGAAATAGGATGACTAGGTTCAGTAACTGTTTTCTTTAATAAAGGAGGAATGAACACATGTTAATGATTGTGCATTGTTAACTTACCAGACCAGGAAGAAGCAGAGTTGACTTGGCCACTTAGCTGACATTCATCCTTTTCCTGTTTAGAGTGTCCATGTTTTCCTTCATGTATCACTTCTCTCTGACCCTTCGTTCATACCCCTTTGGGTGGAGTTGAATTCATTTCCTGTTCTAGGGATGGGTATGTGGCTCCAACCAGACCCATCCCAGCATGCACTACTGTGGTTATAGTGATTGGGTCAGGGATAGTCACATGATTCAAGTTGAACCAATGAGACATAAACACACTTCATGGTTAAAAGATCAGAGGTTTAGGTTCTCCACAGCTGTACTTGAATCTAGAATTAAACTTGGTGATGCTGGGTGCCATTTTGCCATCCCACGGAGTCTAAGAATGAAGCCAACACAGAGGAAAATGTTCTGGCAGATGAAGAGAGCCTTCATTCTGATTACATAATTTGAGCACCTTGGTCAGGCCTCACCTGAACCTAGTTCTGGTCCTCAACCTTTCATTTATAGGAATTAAGACCCATTCAGGGTTGGTTCTCTATCACCTGAAACAAACAAAATAAAGAGCTCTTCAGTTAGGTTCCAGTCCCAGCCCTGCCACAAACTAACAGTGTGACGTGGAGTAAGCCTCTTTATTCCTCTAAATTTAGGTTTTCTCATCTATGAAATGAAGTCATTAGATGAGGCAGATATTTGAGCTTTGGCATTCTAGGGTATTACACTGAATTATTGTTTGAAATATAGGTTTTTGTCAGAGGAGACAGGCAGAACATCCTGAATTCAGGCCCTTAGGAAAAATAGATGGATTGGAGCAAATGTATCAAGAAGTCTTTCCAGAAAGGGAAAAGGATATTTGAAGTGTTTGGTAGGAAGAGCTGATTCTCCGCACATTTCAATATTTGAAGAGTCAGTTGGTAAAAGTGTGTGTGTGTGTGTGTGTGTGAGGAGTTATGTGTTCTTTATAACTTTCAATCATTTGAATTTCTTCCAACTTCCAAGTTTGACTTTTGTAATATTAAAAAGATACAGAATAATATGAAAAAATGGCTAAATGTAATTATGACCCTAGACTGGTAGGCTTTATTATTTTTGGAATTCCTGACATGAGCTTGATGCCTTATCGTTCTAACCCAAATGTCCCTGAGGCTAGACTTTGAGAATTTTTTACAAGAGTGAAAATTTCAAAATAATTTAGCAACTGACCTAAGGTTAACATTTCATAAAACAAGAGTATTTTAATAGAGCAAGAATTTAAAAATAGTGGGACATTTTATCTTTAAGCAAAGAAAATTCTTCCTTAGAAAAGATAGTTGCCAATCTAATTCAACATTTATATCTTTCTTTCAAGCTTTCTTTCTGACTTTCCCTATGGTCTCCTAAGCAACATATAGTTAAATTTCCCTTTTAAAAATCCTAATAGTGTTTGTCTTTTAATAGAAGAAATTAAGTTATTTATATTTACTGTAATCACTGTGTTAATTTTCTTGCTGTCATCTTAATTTATGTTGTTTGCTCTTCTACGTCTCTTGAGGGTTCCCCTTTCTAGATTCTAGCTAATTGGTCAAATGTTCTTCCTTTCATTTCTTCAGTGAAATATAAATGTTTCCTCTTTTTAGTATTTTAACTTACATGTATATTTTTACAAGCATAAATATGTTTCCAATCCTGTTTTCTTAGCAATTTCAAAAATTAATCAATATTCTAAAGCCCACTCTCACCCACAAACTAAAAAGGCAATCCTTCATTTCTTCCGTCCTTGGAGATTCATCTCCCAGGTTTTATTTTTCAGCATTTTGGTGTATGATTAATATTTTGTTGTAGGTATGCATGGACTTTATCTATTTGATTTTATATCATCCTCTATTTTATTAACTTATTTAATAACTGCATTGGGATTTTACACCTGCATTGTGAGCAACTATTTGTATGCTCCCCCTATTATTTCTTTGGCTTTTCTTAGTTCCATTACGTCTGTCTAGAAGCTCTCTAATGAACTTTGGGTTTCCTGGACCTTTCTCTTATGTGTCAACTTTTCCATTGTAATTTTTATGTTATTGGAGAGAATGCTTTGACTAGATATTCCATATCACTAAGTCACTAAGTCAATTCATTTTTTTTCTTTTTTTTGGACATAAGGTCTTGCTTTGTCACCCAGACTGGAGTGCAGTGGTGCCATCATAGCTCACTGCAGCCTCAACCTCCTGGGCTTAAACCATCTTCCCGCCTCAGTCTCTTGCATAGCTTGGACTCCTGATGCATACCACCCCATCCAGCTAGTTTTTAAATTTTTTTTAAATAGAGATGGGGGTCTCACTCTGTTGCTCAGGCTGGTGTTGAACTCCTGGGCTCAAGTGAGCCCCCTGCCACAGCCTCCCAAAGTGCTGTGATTACAGACAGGCACCACCGTGCCCAACCTCAATTCTTTTACTTAATTTTTACTTCTACCATCAGCCTTTCCATTTTAGTTTTTAATGTTATCAATTATATTCTAATTTCCAAGGTTTTCTTTTTTGTATTATGAAGTTATTCTTATGAATTACTCCAGGTTTTTCTGTCCAGTATGGCAGCTATTTAATTAGCTACATGTGGTAGTCACTAGCCATGTGACTAGTTAAATTTCAATTTCAGTTTAAATTAGTTAAAGTTAAATGAAATTGCAATTCACTTCCTTCACTGTCCTGGCCACATTTCAAATGCTCAATAGCCACACGTCGGTGGAGAATGCAATGTTGGGCAGTTCAGAGTTACACAGCATTTTCATCATCACAGACTGACCTGTTGTATAGTGCTGGTCTAGACTGATTAGCATTAGCAGCTAAAATGGTTTTCCTTCAAACACAAGGCAGTCACTGTCCACCAGGTAGTGAAAATGGCTGCTGACAGAATAGGAGCATCGTCATCTTGGACAAACACCACCATTTTGAGTTCCCCACGCTCCTAACCAAAATCAGCCAAAAGTCCCTCTCAGGTTTATTCTCCAAAATAAACCTGTCTTTAACTGTTAAGCCACTTTTCATGTTTCTTTCCTCTTTAATCTTACAGCTGCTTTGAGTGGAGAACAGTTACATCCATGTGGGCTTCCCTGCATGATGGGAGAGAAACTTGACTTCTCATTGTGAATGCTCTGTCTTAGTTGTGTTCAGCACAAGTTACTTGGGGCAGAGACCCATGTCCTCTTCAACCACTTAAACTCTAGTCCTGACTTTATACCAAAAACTGACTTCACAGAAAACCTAGGAGCAAGGTGCTGCAGCCAGCCTTTCTTTCAAATGGGGAGTTCGTGTAATTGTTCTGTTGTTCTCTAATTTATGACCCTTAGACCATCCCACAGACCATTGCTTCTTCCAACGTGCTGTCTCCAATCTTTATTTTTCTCCAGAGTTCTGTTGGAAGAACTCAGTTTTACAACTGTCTCCTCTTTCATCTACTTGGGGTTATGGTCTCCTGAAGGCTGTTAAGGAATCACCATTAATCTGATGCCATATATTTTGTCTGTTTCACACATTTCTCAAAACTTTGGCTTGCTGATGGTGACATTTTCCATTTTCCAGCATTGCCATTGATTTATTCTTGCTCTTATATTTCCTCTGTCAAGATGTGCTCAGTCAGCCATCTTGAACTGAAAGGAGTAGCCCTATTTCTTAAGCTTTTGTGTCTACAGAATTAGTTTTATAAATAATCATAGAATGTCAGGGTTGGAAAGAAAATCTGAGATCCAGTCCAATCCATTCGTTTTATAGATGAACAAAGTGAGACTCATATGAGAAAAGTGACTCACACAAACCTTCACAGCATGGTAACAGCAAAGCTTGGACAAAGAGGGCAGTCACTTGTCTCCTAGACTGGCCTCTGACCATTGTCTCCTGCTCTAAGAACCCTGAGTCATTAGAAGAGGTCAACGTCATCCAGGCACAGTGGCTCACGCCTGTAATCCAAGCACTTTGGGAGCCCGAGGTGGGCGGAACACAAAGTCCGGAGTTTGAGACCAGCCTGACCAACATGGTAAAAACCCGTCTCTACTAAAAATACAGAAATTAGCCAGGCCTGGTGACATGTGCCTGTAATCCCAGCTACTCAGGAGGCTGAGGCAATAGAATCACTTGAACCTGGGAGGTGGAGCCAAGATTACATCACTGCACTCCAGTCTGGGTGACAGAGCAAGATTCTGCCTCCAAAAAAAAAAAAAAAAGGGTCAGTGGCTCAGCCCAGGCATAGCCTAGGTTCAGCACGGTAGTTGTTCTTTTATGCAGATATTTTCTAAGCTCCTCCTAATACAAAAGAATGGGGGACTCCTATATTTAAAAGGCATTTTCGACTGAACTGAATGAAATTGAAAGAATCTTCCCCTGTTGGTGGGAGTGTAAACTAGTTCAACCACTGTGGAAGACAATGTGGCGATTCCTCAAGGATCTAGAACCAGAAATACCATTTGACCCAGCAATCCCATTACTGGGTATATACCCAAAGGATTCTATATCATTCTACTATAAAGACACATGCACACGTATGTTTATTGCAGCACTATTTACAATAGCAAAGACTTGGAACCAACCCAAACGCCCATCAATGATAGACTGAATAAAGAAAATGTGGAATGTATACACCATGGAACACTATGCAGTCATGTCCTTTGCACGGACATGGATGAAGCTGGAAACCATCATTCTCAACAAACTAACACAGGAACAGAAAACCAAACATCGCATGTTCTCACTCCTAAGTGGGAGGTGAACAGTGAGAACACATGGACACAGGGAGGGGAATATCACACACCAGGGCCTGTCGGGGAGTGAGCAGCAAGGGGAGGAAGAGCATTAGGACAAATACCTAATGCTTGCAGGGCTTAAAACCTAGATGATGGATTGATGGGTGCAGCAAACCACCAAGGCACATGTATACCTATGTAACAAACCTTCACGTTTTGCACATGTATCCCAGAACTTAAAGTAAAATTAAATAAAAAAGAATCTTCCTCTTAACCTACAAATTTATTTACTCCAAAAGTTCCTTTCCCCAAGCACAGTTAAAAAAAACCTCAAGGTTATATTTCAAAAGTGTAAGAAGAAAGGGGCTTGGAAAATGCAAATGGTTCCTACTTAGGAATGACCATGACATTGCAGAATGGGTGGGAGAGCAGTGGATATCAGAAATAGGCTTCCCCCTTCCCCAGCAAGTTCTGGGGTGGGAGGTTATTGTCCATCTTTGTGAAATCTTTCATCTTGAGCATCTGCCTAATTGCACTGATCTACAATCTGTTTCCAGTGAAGCAAAGTAATTAATTGTTTTAAAATGCATTTTGAGACTTTGGAAAACTGACCTAAGGTTAATGGTTCATAAACCTCATTTATGCTTCTATTAGAGATTTTAAAATGTGAGCTGATGTGCTTCTGGACTGGAGAGGAAGAGAGGCCCTCAGAAACCTGCTGTGAAACCTGTAGCAGTGGCTGCGGCCAGGGAATTATTCCTGTTTTTTTTTTTTTTTTTTTTGACATCTTCAAGGAAGAGAGGGGGAGCAACACAGCTTCTCTGACATCATCTCTCAGAGGATTTGATGTAACGATTACATGTTAAACTTGGAAAGAAGGTGTACGCTTTCCTGGTTCTAGAAGTTTCATCATCGACCCTCATCTAGTCTACAATGGGGATTGGAGACAGACTTTCCAGTCCTGGCAGAGCTCCTGTTTCCATGTATTTCTCAATAAAACACCTTCATCCCTGTACTTGGTCTCATAGACTGTGATCTTTCTAGGGATACCAATAAAGGCTCTCAGTATCTCTTCTAATATGAGCAATTCATTCCTGGGGATCACAAAGACTGACTTTGGGGATTACGAACTCACATGCATCCAGACACCAGACAGATAGCATAAATAAGTCAGGAAGAAGGTTGGAGACTGGGGAACTGGAACAGGCACATCCCTTTCAAAGGTGGGGGGGTCACTGCTTTTCAGTTCTAGCTGGTTGCTGGCATGCAGAAATGTGTGCCTCGTGTTTCCAGAGGAGTCACAAATCCAGATAACAAGTGAAGTCTGACTCTTATTTGGTGCTGGTGACTAATTAAAAAATCGAGACACTTCCAGCTACAAACAACACACATCTGTGATTTCCCCCATCCTGGCCCCTGGTTTGAGATCTCTGGTTTGGTTCTCTCAGAAATAACTATCAAAATGCAAAGATAGAAAAAAAAATTACAGAAGGAGCAGGACTGGAAAAAAAAAATGCAACGATGAAAGGATTACAGAAGCAACAACTTTTTAGATACCAAATAGTCAGTGCCTATGCAAATTCTAAACAGATGTGGCTGACCTCGTGAAGTTCCAGCCTCCAGAACATTCCCCTCCTGGCCCCCATAGCGGGCTTTGTAACATGCAAACTCTTGTTTATTTGAATTCTGGGTCAGACTAGAGTGGCAGTCATCTCAATAAAGTGGGAGCCTTCAGGAAGGTGGATATTCCTAGGATATTCTCAAGGATAGACACCCTAAGACATTCAAAAAGATTGAATTTCCAAGGTATACTCATACTAATCAATTGAAATGTAACCATAGCAATTATAATAAATCAGTTCACCAAGGGCCTACGTACCAATGTCAGGATAAGTGACTTATAGACATCGTCTTGTTTCGTTTGCACAACAAATCTAGTAGTACTATAATTATCCCTTTTCCTTTTCATTTTATTTTTTATTTTTTTGAGACAGAGTCTCACTCTGTTGCCCAGGCTGGAGTGCATTGGCGCCACCTCGGCTTACTGCAAGCTCTGCCTCCCGGGTTCATGGTATTCTCCTGCCTGAGCCTCCCGAGTAGCTGGGACTACAGGTGCCCGCCACCACGCCCGGCTAATTTTTTGTATTTTTAGTAGAGATGGGTTTTCACCGTGTTAGCCAGGATGGTCTCGATCTCCTGACCTCATGATCCACCTGCCTTGGCCTCCCAAAGTGCTGGGATTACAGGCGTGAGCCACTGCGCCCGGCCATAATTATCCCTTTTCTATAAATGAGAAAACCCAGTCAGAGAGGGTAGGTGGTTTTCCTGCAGATCACAGGTGATAACACCTTAATTTTGTTAGAAAATGATCTCCCTCAATCTATGTGTTATTCTTTATCTCCCTTGAGGACACCGAGTAGGAAGTTCAACATAATGTTAAAGCGATTTTCCCCTTCCAACTTCCAAAGATTCCCAGAATGGGCTTAAAAGTAGGAGAACAGATGGTTGTTGGGTGGTGGTGGTGGTGTATCAATTTCCTTCAAATGTATATCTGGAATATACAAAAACAAACTAGGGTGAGCAGAAAAATCAGCATGTTCTAAAAATGAAAAGACTCTAGCTTTCAAGATATTTATCATTTTGTGTACTCTGGGACCATATGGATAATATCTATTGGCCTAAGATTGGAAGAATAAGGAAGGGAGACCACAAAAGGCTTTGAGAAAGCAAGGGGTAGACACTGAGAGGGAGGGCATGACCTGGACAGTGAATTGCTCATGTGGGTCTTTGAGATGTTTATTTATTTGTATTTATTTATTTTTGAGTGTCGTTCTGTCACCCAGGCTGGAGTGCATTGGTGCGATCTTGGCTGCCTCCTGGGTTCAACTGATTCTCCTGCCTCAGCCTCCTGAGTAGCTGGAATTACAGGCACATCCCACCACCCCTGGCTAATTTTTTGTATTTTCACTAGAAACGGAGTTCCACTGTGTTGGCCACGCTGATCTTGAACTCCTGACCTCAAGTGGTCCGCCTGCCTCGGCCTCCCAAAGTGCTGGGATTACAGGCGTGAGCCACCACACCTGGCCTACTGAGGTATTTAAAAACAACTTTATCGAGATATACTTCATATACCACACAACTTGCACATTTAAAGTGTACAATTCAGTATTTTCAGTATTTTTGCAGACATGTGCAACCATCCCCACAGACAATTTTAGAACATTTTGATCATCTGTAAGAAGCCCTGTACCCTCTAGCCTTCATCTCCCTATTCACCATCCCTTCCCTGAAATCTCCAGAAAAAGCTCTAGACTTGGCTGCTCCTGGGATTTCCAGGAGTATCAGTCAGAAGTCCTCTGCCAGTTCATTTTTCAGATTCAACATCACCAATCAAATACTGACATCTTTGCCCTCTTTTTTTTTCTTACCCCTACCTTTCTGATAACTTAGCATTTCCAGTCCTGACTTAGGAGAAGGGTTGGATTTATAAACAATTATCCCAGGCATTGTTCAAGAGGTCCCTATGTTTAGAGTGGGTCTAAATGCAGAAACTAGTACTCAGACCTTTCTCCAAGCACCATCAAAGGCAGTACTTCTGAATGTATCTTCACAACCTTTTGTTCTATTTTCTGCATTATCTTGAAGAGACTACATCATTGTGCAAATTTAGGAAATAAGTGAGTTTTCTTCAAAGCAATGATGGGAAATGGTCGTTCTTAAATGATGTCTATTAAGGACCTACAAGTGAATTGAAGGTGCTAGGCATTGTGAATTTTGCAAAGAGATTGTAAACTATTTTAGGGAAGACAGAATATGAACTGTAATTGGAAGGAACATGACATGGGAACAGACCTTTTTCTTAAGAATCAAACTAATTGGGTTCAAATCCTAATCCCACTACTTACCAACTGCACGACATTGGGCAGGTTAGCAAAGCTTCTCTGAGTCTCAGTCCCCTTACCAATAAAATAGAAATAATGTCACTGTATTAGTCCATTTCCATGCTGCTGATAAACACGTACCAGAGACTGGGAAGAAAAAGAGGTTTTAACGGACTTACAGTTCCACATGGCTGGGGAGACCTCACAATCATGGCGGAAGGCCAAGAGGAGCAAGTCATGTCTTACATGGATGGTGACAGGCAAAGAGAGAATGTACCAGCAGGAGAAATGCCAGATGCTTATAAAACCATCAGATCTCGTGAGAACTCACTCAGTATCAGGAGAAAGGTATGGGGAAACTGCCCCCATGATTCATTTATCTCCACCTGGCCCTACCCTTGACACGTGGGGATTATTACAATTCAAGGTGAGATTTGGGTAGGGACACAGAGTCAAACCGTATCAATCACCTTTTCTACATGGCATTTCAAGATTAAACTATGTGGGATTGACAACCACCACAACAATTATTATTTCTACTACTACTACCACCACTACCACCACCATTTAAGTGGGCGTTTATTTGTTAAGATGTTATAAGTCACTTAATATGTATTTTCTCTCTAACCCACCCAACTACCTGGAAAAACACATAAGATATAATCCTCCCTTCATAGATGTAAAAAACTGGCTCAGATAAGTGAAATAACTTGCCCCAAACCATACAGCTGGTGTGTGTCGGAACTAAGCGTTAAAACCAGACTTGTTGGTCACAAAGATGACATCACACCCATTATTGCCACAATGAATTACTACTAGAACAGTACAAGGAGGAATCCAGAACATGGAAAAAGACATTTTTCATTCAAAAGCTAGAAATCCATCTTTAAAAGGCAGGCAAATACTGTAAAATTTAAAATAGGTAATTTCACATTTTGATGGCTGTGTTTAAAACTAGGCAATATCAAGTACATGGCTTAAATGCCAGTCTGAGGATGAGAGACTGTGTCTAGACAGCTGGTATACCAGCTCCAACACATCCCCTGTGTTCCCCCATCCACCCCACAGGCTGAGATGAATTTTTAGGAAGAGATGCTATTCAATCCCTCTGTAAAGGGGCTTCCAGAACATAACCTGCCCTTCCTGGAACAATGTTGTAACATCCCAGGCAGAGAAACTCTGTCCTCTGCTCAGCAACAAACCTTGGGATTTGCCCAGTTTCTTGTCCTTGGGTTCTTGCAAAGTCACCATAATTTGAATTTTTATAAATCAAATCCTATTTCAAATGCAATTGAAGACCTTGCACTTTAAAAGAATCCTGTGTTGAATCCTCAAGAAAATGGAAGACTGCCGTTGAAACTGAATAGCTAATCCTAAAATTATCCATTTTGCGAATTCGGAATTTGGTTCCCAGCCTTGTGAAAACAACCTTTAAACTTCGAAACCAATTTGAAATTCAAGTTTGTGACTGGGTCTTACGGGCACTCCTTATCACCTTGGCTGATAAGCATTTAAATATATTCATTAACAAAAATAATTGTTGTCACAGTTAACTACATTAGCACCTTTTAATTGAATTAGAAATTAGATGGGGGTCATGAATATTTCACTAGGACTCACTGCTAGCCTTCCCAGTTTCCATCTTAAAAAATAAAAAATACTGTCACGTAGCATAAACAGGTGAATTCGCAATGTTCATATTCCTGCCTTTTCTTACAGTTTTGCCACAAAAGTCATCCCGGTGTCAAAAATGAATCAAAAACAAATTTTTAACTTTCATGCTGCTCTTCTATGCAACTTGGCATGATGCAAAGAGTTTTCTGTCCTTAGGAAACTTTATATAAATATTTACTCAACACAATCCAGAAACCATCAATCCCATTACATGCTGAGAAGGCTGGGGTGTTTGAGGTAGAACCAGAGTTCTCAATACCAGCACAACTGACATTTGGGGCCAGGAAACTCAGTGGGAGGCCTGTCCTGCACATTGTAGGGTGTTTAGCAGCATCCCTGGCCTCTACCCATTAGATGCTAGTAGCGCACATGACACACTCCATCCCCTGTGTGACAATTAAAATTGTCTCCAGATAATATTTGTTTGTTTGTCTGTCTGTTTGTTTGAGATGGAGTCTTGCTCTGTCACCCAGGCTGGAGTACAGTGGTGCGATTTCAGCTCCCTGCAGCCTCCACCTTCCGGGTTCAAGTGATTCTCCTGCCTTAGCCTCCTGAGTGGCTGGGATTACAGGCACGCACCACTATGCCCCACTAATTTGTGTATTTTTTAGTACAGAAGAGGTTTCACCATGTTGGCCAGACTAGTCCCAATCCCCTGACCTCAAGCTATCTTCGCCTAGGCCTCCCAAAATTCTCTGATGACAGGCATGAGCCACCGCGCCCGGTCATGTCTCCAGATATTTGGATGTCCAAATCATATCCCACCCTTGGCGGGGGAAAGTGTGCTCCCCAGCTGTGAACCACTAAGAATAATATAGATTCAATTACTAGCCCTGCCTCTTGTGTTTGACCCTTCTCTGGGCCTCAGTTTTGTTTTGTATATGTGAAATAGAAGCGATCCTAACTACCTCACTGGGTTGCTAAGAGATTCAAATAATATCAAGTAAATAAAAGGCATACCTGAGGGTGTGTTCATTAATTAATATCGGATGTAGTAATAATCTAGTAATAGTAACGGAAGCAGCAGCAACGCTAGCAGAACTTGTATCATGACGTGAGGGAGGGGAAGGAAAGGACTAGTTTCTCCTCTTCTGTTTATACTCCACTCCACTCATGCAAGCGCCCATGTTACTGGGCTGAACCACATTAATCTTCCCTGCTGGAAGAAAGACCCAAGAGGGCGCCTTCAAAGGCAGCAGTAGGCCCTCGTCCCGAATCTTTAAGCTGGTTTGACTCACCCTCCATGCCACATGTGCGGTGGATGGTCAAAGCAAGCCCCAGATACGTCCCCAGTGGAGACATCTGAGAGAGCATGGTGAGCTTTAAAAAAGGAAATTGGATTCGGAGTCTAAGGGACCTAAATTCCAGACTTGGCTTCTGATTCTGGGAAGTGTTGGGCAAGTTCCTTAATCTCGGTGAGTCTCAGTTTCCTTAGCTTTAAAATAGAGTCAGCGAAAATTCTCCCACAGACTGGTTGTAAGAACTAAATGTGGTAACGCGTGCAGAAAGCCCAGTGTGGTGCTTGACACGCAGTTAAGTGCTCAGTTATCTGTAGTAATTATCATTTTTATGATGAAGAATGTCAAGATCTTGGCCTAGCACGGTGGCTCATGCCTGTAATCCCAGCACTTTGGGAGCCTGAGGCAGGTGGCGTGTGGATCTCTTTTTTTTTTTTTTTTTTTTTTGAGACAGTCTTATTCTGTCACCCAGGCTAGAGTGAAGTGGCGCAACCTTGGCTCACTGCAAGCTCCACCTCCTGGGTTCACACCACTCTCCTGCCTCAGCCTCCCGAGTAGCTGGGACTACAGGCGCCTGCCACCACACCTGGCTAATTTTTTTTTTTTTTTTTGTATTTTTAGTAGAGACAGGGTTTCACTGTGTTAGCGGCAGGTGAATCTCTTGAGGCCAGGAGTTCAAGACCAGCTTGGCCAACCTGACAAAAACCCATCTCTACTAAAAATACAAAATATTAGCCGGGCACGATGGCATGTGCCTGTAATCCCAGCTACTTGGGAGGCTGAGGCAGGAGAATTGCTTGAACCCAGGAGGCAGTGGTTGCCATGGGCCAAGATTGCACCACTGAACTCCAGTCTGGGGAATGCAGTGAGACTCTCTCCCCCCGCAAAAAAAAAGAATATCATGATGGTTTGCAGCAAGGTTTATCCACCTTGGTGCTATATACATTGTGGGCTGGATAATTCCTTGTTGCAGGAAGCTGCCCTACGCACTGTAGGATGTCAGCAGCATCACTGGCTGATGAGATGCCAATAACACTTGTCCACAGCTGTGACAACCAAAAATGTCTCCAGACATTTCCAAATGTCCCACGGAGACAAAACTGCCCCCAGCCCCCCGAGGAATACCGCTCCACAGGAAGTGGATTCCCTTCCTAGTGTAATTGGTCACTGTATCCTGGGTGGATGCCACGTCTTCTGGGAAGACTCCCTGCCTTCCTTAGGCAGAATTTACCGCTCCCTTCATTGCCTCATAAGTGTGTGTTTGCTCTTCTGTGTGGTCTGCCAGACTGGGAACCCCACAAGGGCCAGCTTCATTCAGATCTGTATCTGGAGTTGGCACAGAGTAGAGGTCAGTGAACAGAGCAGGAAAGGTTAAACACAAAAGTAGTTAAAAAGTCAAAAAAGGCCGGGCGCAGTGGCTTACACTTGTAATCCCAGCTCTTTAGGAGGCCAAGGCAGGCAGATCATTTGAGGTCGTGAGTTCAAGACCAGATGGCTAACATGGTGAAACCCTGTCTCTACTAAAAATACAAAAAGTAGCCAGGCGTGGTGGCCTGTAGTCCCAGCAACTCAGGGGGCTGAGATAAAAGAATCGCTTGAACCTAGTAGGCAGAAGTTGCAGTCAGCTGAGATCATGCCACTGCACTCCAGCCTGGGTGACAGCGCAAGACCCCGCCTGTCTCAAAGAAAAAAAAGAAAATAATAATAATAATAATAAATAAAAAATAATAGATGTTGGCGTGGATGTGGTGGAAAGGGAACTCTTTTACACTGCTGGTGGGAATGTAAACTAGCATAGCTACTATGGAAAACAGTATGGAGATTCCTTCAAGAGCTAAAAGTAGATCTAACATTCAGTTCAGCAATCCCACTACTGGGTATCTACCCAAAGACAAATAAGTCTTATGAAAAAGACACACACACACCCATGTCTACAGAAGCACAATCCGCAATTGCAAAAATATGGAACCAACTTAGATGCCCATCAACCAACCAGTGGGTAAAGAAAATGTAGTACCTATACACCACGGAATACTATCCAGCCATAAAATGAAATAATGGCCTTTGCAGCAACTTGGATGGACTTGGAAGCCATTATTCTAAGGGAATTCTAACTCAGGAACGGAAAACCAAATATCATATATTCTCACTTATAAGTGCGAGCTAAGCTGTGAGGATGCAAAGGCGACATACAAGCAATATAATAGACTTTTGGGATTCAGAGAGAAGGGTGAAGGTGGTGAGGGATCAAAAACTACATATTGAGTATAGTGTACACTGCTAGGGTGATAGGTACATCAAAATCTCAGTAATCACCACTAAAGAACATAACCATGTAACAAAAAAACCACCTGTTCCCCAAAAACTACTGAAATAAAATTTTAAAAAATTAAAAAATAAACTGTTGTTTTTTGAGCACCTACTATACCCCAAGGACAAAGCCTAAACTGCTTGCAGGCATGATTTCCTTCAATCTTCTCAATGGGTTGGTCAAGTATTTATTATTGTGCCCATTATACTGATGAAGAACTGAGGTTTAGAGAGAAGAAACTGTTAGAGATACATGGCAAGTATTTGAATGGACTTAGGGTTTGAACCCACCTTCTCCCCAACCTGTGCTTCACCCTAGTGGTATCCCACCTGCCAAGGGTTTTATCAAATGCATTCCTTGTCCCATGGATGAGATCAGGCCAGCGCAGTGGCTCGCACCTGTAATCCCAGCACTTTGGGAGGCCGAGGTGGGCGGATCACCTGAGGTCAGGAGTTCGAGACCAGTCTGGCCAACATGGTGAAATCCCGTCTCTACTAAAAACACAAAAATTAGCCAGATGTGGTGGCGCATGCCTGTAGCCCCAGCTACTCGGTAGGCTGAGGCTGGAGAATTGCTTGAACCTGGGGAGCAGAGGTTGCAGTCAGCTGAGATCGCACCACTGCAATCCAGCCTGGGCAATAGAGCGAGACTGTCTCAAAAAAAAAAAAAGAGAGAGAGAGAGAGAGAGAAAGAGATCAGAAAATTGGGGTGGATTGCCCAAGGTCAGGAAATCAGCTGACCTGCTTGAAGAAACAATCCATTCTGGATCCAAAGAGGAGGCACCTGACATGTTTTTGCTTCTACTGGAAAGGTCATATTAGAGGCAGCGAGACCCACAGTGACACCTTTTGACAATTTCAGAAAGTTCCACCTGCAGTTTGGGGGCAAAGCTGAAGTCAAGGCCTACATCGTCCCAGGCCCTCTCTCCACCTCCAGCTCAAACACCAGCTGGCCCTTAGCTCATGGAGCATTAGTCTGCAGGGGGAACAGATCCTGGTGCATGAAGGAGGCATCTCCCATCCTAGACTCGACCACGCCCCAGTGCAGCTGCTTCTCATTATTTCAGAGATTCTGAGAAATACGTTAAATAGGCTAAGGGAGACGTACAAAGTGGACAGCAGACTCCAAAAGGTTAATATCTTCCTTTTCAGATGGTTCCCACAGTTGCCATGGATATCTACTACATGAGGCTTTGCAAGTTCCACATGAAGGGGCCGAAATTAATAAACTCCTTTGAACTCAGAGGAAACAAACCAGGTAGGGCTAAAAATGCTGCAGCCTGTTTATATCCGTCTTGGACAGGGGGCCTAGATGTGCAGGTGTGTGTGCAAAGGGCGTTTGGGTGTTTATCTGTGGGTATGTGTGCGTTTCAATCACACATATGCAACTGTATGTGTGCCTTTGGTTTGCCTGTGTATACACATGAAAGAGGGTCAGAAAAGGACCAGACTGTCTGCATATCCCAAAGGGCAAAGATTTATTTGATAGTTTCCCCAACAAGGCAGCAATATATTCAAGGTCAAGGGCTATTTTTTATTTGTCTTTACGATCCCATTAGCACCTAGCCCAGTGCCTTGTGGATGTTCAGCAACTGTTTATTGAATAGTTTCATCTGTTCATTTAACAAATAATTTTGAGGGCCTGGCACTGTCCTACGAACAGAGGTTATTACTACAGTGAACAAGACAGAGATTCTTTCTTCATGGAGCTTAGGGGCATGAACGAGGCGGATGAATGGGTTGAAGGATAAATTTCCAAATGAAAATTCATGTAAGTACCTTTCCTGTGGTTCATGTGTGTAAATGTGTGCACGTGTGTGTGTGTGTGCACGCGCACACAGGTATTTATAAACAGACAAAAGAATTACTTGCAAAATGAAATGTCAGTGAGGAACACAGTCCATGCATAAAAAATAAAGAACAGGCCGGGCGCGGTGGCTCAAGCCTGTAATTCCAGCACTTTGGGAGGCCGAGACGGGCGGATCACGAGGTCAGGAGATCGAGACCATCCTGGCTAACACAGTGAAACCCCGTCTCTACTAAAAAATACAAAAAAAAACCTAGCTGGGCGCGGTGGCAGGCGCCTGTAGTCCCAGCTGCTCGGGAGGCTGAGGCAGGAGAATGGCGTGAACCCGGGAGGCAGAGCTTGCAGTGAGCTGAGATCCGGCCACTGCACTCCAGCCTGGGCGACAGAGCGAGACTCCGTCTCAAAAAAAAAATAAATAAATAAAAATAAAGAACATGGGCCAGGTGCAGTGGCTCATGTCTATAATCCCAGCACTTTGGGAGGCTGAGGTGGGTGGATCACGAGGTCAGGAGTTCGAAACCAGCCTGGCCAACATGGTGAAACCCCATCTCTACTAAAAATACAACAATTAACCAGGCGTGGTGGCGGGTGCCTGCAATCCCAGCTACTCAGGAGGCTGAAGCATGAGAATCACTTGAACCTGGGAGGCAGAGGTTGTAGTGAGCAGAGATCGTGCCACTGCACTCCAGCCTGGGCGACAGAGCAAGACTCCGCCTCTAAACAAAAAATAAAATAAAGAACATGAACTCTAGAGTCAACACGTCCCGCCTCTGTTGCTAATCAACTCCACCTTCTTAGCCAATCAGAGCCTCGGTTTACTCACATTGAATATTTTTGGCACACCTACCATGTGTGAGGTACTTTCCAGGGCCTGGGACATAGCAAGGAGCAGGGCGGACATCAATCCCCACTCTCATGGAGTAATGATTCTAAACCTCAGTGAGTGCCAGAATGGCAGGAGGCTCCAAGGTGGCCCAGGGAAGCAGGGAAGATGTCTGAAGGAAGTGACTCTTCCACCAAGACATGAAGGATGCATAAGAGTGGGTCAAGTGACAGGGAGAGGGGAAAGGGTCCTAGGCAGAAGAAATGGTGTGCACGGAGGTCTTGAGGCAAGAGCAATTATGGCATATTTGAAAAGCTGGAGGATATTGAATACAGTAGAAGCAATGTGTGTAAAGGGGAGGAAAGACTGTATGAATGGGTGTACAGATGTGTCCATGCATGCGTGTATGTGTGTGTCAGTATGAGTGTGTCTCTGTATGTGTTTCCAGGCATGTGAGTATGAGCGTGTATCTGAATAAGTGTGTGCATGTGTATGTAGGTATGTATGTATATGTGTGGCATGTGTATGAGTGTGTCTGTGTTTTTAAGCATAGTGTGAGTGTGTGTGTCTCCATGTATGTGAGTCTGCGTGTGCATGTGTTCCCATGCAAGTGTGTGTAAGAGTCTGAATGGCTGTCTGTGTGCTTGTGTGTCTACGCATGTACATGTTTATGCATGTGTCTGAATGAGAGTGTGAGTTTGTGTGTGTGTGTGTGTGTGTCCAGGCACATGAGTGTGGGTGAGTACACATCCTTACAAAGAAGTTTGCAGATACTATGACCAGAAAGCCACAGATAAAGGAATAAGACTTCCTATGGGAGTTCTGTAACCACAGAGCAAAATCAATATTCTAACCGAATTGCTTTTATAGATAATGTATCATGTGAGAAAGGTTTTAATTAAAGCATGGCCTCTAAGAAGGTTGCTCCAAGACTTACAGATTTCACTGCTCTGCTCAGACAGAGCTCAGGGCAGGTAGGAGCAAGCTGGGTATTATCTGACAGGCAGCCCTCCCATTCCCCATCCTCCTCTGTGGCTGCCATTCTCACCTGCCTTGTTAGAAATTCGTTTTTAAAAAAAGGCCCTGCACAGTGGCTCATGCCTGTAATCCCAGGACTTTGGGAGGCCGGGGGCGGGGGGTGGATCACCTGAGGTCAGGAGTTCAAGACCAGCCTGGCCAATATGGTGAAACCTTGTCTCTACTAAAAATACAAAAATCAACTGGGTGTGGTGGCGGGTGCCTGTAGTCCCAGCTACTCGGGAGGCTGAGGCAGAAGAACTGCTTGAACGGAGGTGGAGGCGGAGGTTGCAGTGAGCCGAGATAGCACCACTGCACTCCAGCCTGGGTGACAGAGAGAGACTCTGTCTCAAAAAAAAAAAGCATATTTAGGAAACGCTGTTCATGAATGTTCCAGAAAACTATGCAAACATATTGAGAGTCAAAGAAATGCAGATGAAAACAAATCACATTCTTTGCATAAAAGAGTAAAAATCAGATTTTAAAATAATGGTATTTACTTGCAGTAAGGGTACAGTATACCAGGTAAGTTGGTGATAGGAGTGTAGATCGGTTCACATTTTCTGAAGGATATTTGAACCATAGTATCTGAAACTTTAAACTAGGCATACCTTTGGAGTCAGCATCTCTGCTTCTAGGAATTTAGCCAAAGAAAATAATCACTCAAATGGGGCAGATTAAATGTAAAAAGTTGCTCATCAAAGCATCATGAAGATGAAATTCTTGTTATGACGATGTGATCTTTCCCATAATTGGCCTCTAAAGGCTGAGAACAAAAGGTAATAAGCATTCCACATTTTAAGTATAGTAACCATCAATATTTGGCCAGCCTTCTCCCGGAAAGGTTAGGTTTCAGGTAGTGGTGTGCTGGTAATGTTTAACCATCAGCTATGGGGTGGAGGTGGAGATGGGGGATTGTCAGATGATACAAATTTCCATGTTGTAAATATTTCCACCAGGGCGGATTCTGAGCTTCCAGTGTGCCCTTGCTGAATGCGGAGTTTGGAAGAGATACTAACAATTGGCCCTCACAAGCCAATGTGAGCACCTTCAGCATACGATGGGATAGAGGAGCCACTTCAGCTAAAGCAATGCTGATTCCTTGCAATGCAGGCTCCACAGAACATATAAGTCAGGGAGGGAGAGTGAAGTTATCCTTTGGAGAGGTGCAACGTTGGTGCAGAGAGATTCTCCCTACTTCCGCTGACTTCCCCAGAGGTGCTACTCCTCGTTGCAAAATGAGGGAGGCACCAAGAAAATAGCTCACTGAGTTGGGAGGCATTTATAAGAAGGGGCTGCCAGTCTCTCTCTCTCTCTCTCTCTCTCTCTCTCTCTCTCTCTGTGCTTGCTGACCAGTTTAGTGCTTCCTGAGCTAAATAAGAAGACGTTGGGACACAATAATGGTGCAGACTGACCACAAGGCTGATAGGAGACTAGGTCCACTTTCTTTCAAGTCCCAGCTTTGCAAGTGGAATGGAAGATGGATGAAGGGAAAGGACACTTTAAATAGTATGTGAAATTGACATTGTCCAATGACCAAGACTGAATCTTCAGAACCAAGTTCAAACAGAGACTTTTAATACTAGGATGTATCTGTCTGAACTAGGCTAGTGATTTCCTTGAGGAAGCCTGCTAGGTAACGGGATAGGAAAAATTTGAAAGGGCAGAGTTAACAGCAGCTGTTGGAAGAGTATATATTTTTCTGGTTTTACCTCAAAGACTTGAGGCTTGCCAATCAAATTGGTCACACTTTTGAAATAACCTAAGTATCCATCAAGTAGGAATTCAGTATAATACGTTACATCCATTTATTCAAACAGCATGCAGATATTCAAAAGTGTTAATACCCATTGTGTGTGTGTGTGTGTGTGTGTGTGTGATCTGTACCTTAATTCAAGTACCACACAATAATCACTGATATATGCTTCTTTGAGGTTTTTAAAACTTAAATTTTATATTCTCATTTTTAACTAGACAGTTAATAACTCTGTGAATTAAAAACATCTTTTTTTCCTTGGGTCTACTCTGATATGGTCAACACTAGAGAATTCAAAATCACAGTATATTCTTTCTACCATAGTTACCACCATGAAAAGATGACTGTAATAAATGAAAAGATGACCACAATAAATAGGTCAGTGGGAATAAAAAGTGATTTACAAATAATTATGTACAATATGACCTTGCTTTTGTAAAAGAATAAAAAAAGTATAATCGTATGTACAGGAAAATATCTGGAAACGTACACACTAAAATGTCAAGAGTAGTTGCTCTGAGTGAGGTACGGTGTCATTTGCCCAATTTGCCATTCTTTGGTTAATATTTATGAAGTTCTCACTATGTATCAGAGGCACTGCTAGCCACTCTTACTTTCCTGTTTTATCTAGCACTTCACAGATCTTTTGCCCTATAATTTAACATGCATTAAAAAAAAATCAGGACAGGAAAAGAGAGAGCTTTTAGTTTGCTGAAAAAATGACGTACTCAGCCCACAGTACTTAGAACTCAACGGGTACTTAGTAATGGTGGCCATGATTGTATCCTTTTGTGAATCTTGGCTCTTCATCTGTTATAGCTTCTAGAGCCATTGTTATAACAACGACAGTGATGATAGCCTGTATTGATACAGTATTTATTACATGCCAGGGCGGGCTTCTGAATACTGATTTGGCTCACAATAACTGTGAGGTGACTATCATTCCCAATTTACACATCAGGAAAGGGGCAGAAACACAGTTCCTGCAGCAGTAAGTCTCCTCCCTCTATAACTGCAACAGGGCACCGTCTTCATCCCACCCCATCCCTGAAACTGCTCTGATAGGAACAACAGACCTGTACACACAGGCACACACCCAGAAATAGATTGGGATGGGACTGGCCTGGGTTATTGTGGGTGACTCAGACGGTCAGAGGAAACGGTAACGTAACGCAGACAAATGCGAGATAATAAGTCTGAAGCCAATGAACCGAATGAGAGGGAGAGCACATACTAAATAAAAAGTCATGAGTCCCTGCAGCCTGGAAAGGGATTTAGAGGTTACTGTTAAAAAAAAAAAAAGTCCTCCTTGAAATTGTCAGCACTTTGTACTATCGGAGTACACTTGGGTATCGAGGGGCTCCTGTGTCCATGCCTGTGGCATCTCTGTCCACTGATGGAGGCCAGGAGGGAGGGGGTCTGGTCATTCCATCCCACTGGGGTCAGGCTGGGAGCAGGAGGGCTGTTTCTGAGCCTTGGTGTGTCCACGGTGGATCCACGCTCATTCTGGGTCCCAAGCAAGACACTGGGCTGAAACAACAGGAATGTGTCCTTATGGACAGCCCAGCAAGAAGTGATGTAGGGTGGGGCAGTAGATGAGTTCCAGGATCTCAGAGTAAGGATTTGCACGGAGGCTGGAAAATCTGAGAAAGGCAAAGTACGTGCGGATTGCAGATGGTCAGGGTGAATGGGAAGGATTCAGCCAAACAGGACAGATGACAGCCAGAAAGGAAGTCTCTGGGGGCTTGAATGGTCTAGAAAAGCCTGCTAGAAGATGGGGCAAAAAAGGTCAGATAATGCAAATATCCAGGGACAAAGCCCTCTGGGGGAGGAGGAGAGGTTTTGAGCATGGAGTGATGGCAATGGTTTAAACCAGGCCAGGAGGCTTCTTTTTTTTAATTTCTAATTTTAATTTTTAGAGTCAGGGTCTCACTTTGTTGCCCAGGCTGGAGGGCAGTGGTAGGATCATGGCTCACTGCATCCTTGCTCTCTTTAAGTGATTCTCCCACCTCAGCCTCCTGAGTAGCCAAGACCACAGGTGTGAGCCACAGCACCTGGCTACATTTTTTTATTTTTAGTAGAGATAGGGTCTCACTATGCTGCCCCAGGCTGGTCTTGAACTCCTGGGCTCAAGTGATCCTCCTGCCTTGGCCTCCAAAAGTGCTGGGATTACAGATGGGAGCCGTTGCGTTTGGCTCCTGGAGGCATGTTTGTATCCAAAGAACACAAACAGATAATTTTAACAAAAGCAGAACCAACTAATTCAGTCTTCACCCTTATAAGGTCAATATTATTATCCCTGATTTAAAGATGAAGAAACTGAGGCACAGAGGGGTTGGGTAACTTAACCTCAGGTCACCCAATCAGCTAGCGACAGACCTAGGATTCAAACCAAGGTGACCTGGCTGCATTGCACATGCGCTTGACAAAGATTCTCAACTTGACCTGACTGTAGTCAAGCTTCTCAAAGACCTCTGTCTAAATAGGTCCTGACCTTGGTCTTTGTCCTTATTCCAGGCCCACTTATTCCATTTTTAGGAAGAATCCTGTTGAGTCAGTTTATGGAAAATCTCCCACCCTCAACTGACTCAACTAATTCAGTCTTCACACTTATAAGGTCAATATTATTATCGCTGATTTAAAGATGAAGAAAATGACGCACAGAGGGGTTGGGTAACTTAACCCCAGGCTGAAGGTCTACCTTCAACAAAAACCCCGTTAGGTCAGTTTAGTAAAGAATTACCCTATTTCGGGCCGGGTGCAGTGGTTCACGCCTGTAATCCCAGCACTTTGGGAGGCTGAGACGGGCGGATCACCAGGTCAGGAGATCAAGACCATCCTGGCTAACATGGTGAAACCCCGTCTCTACTAAAAATATACAAAAAAAATTTAGCTGGGCGTGGTGGCGGGCGCCTGTAGTCCCAGTCCCAGCTACTCGGGAGGCTAAGGTAGGAGAATGGCGTGAACCCAGGAGGCGGAGCTTGCAGTAAGCCGAGATCGCGCCACTGCACTCCAGCCTGGGCAACAGAGCAACACTCCATCTCAAAAAAAAAAAAAAAGAATTATCCTATTTCTTAGCGAGCTCCCACCCACCAACCCCACATCCCATTCCTTGCCCGTAAATTCTCTTTTCTTACTTTATTTGGAGTTGGACTCAATCTTTCTCCCGTACTTCAAAACCCCGTTGTAGTAGCTTCCTTTGAATAGTCTTTCTTGAAAGTCTAATGACATCTTTAACAAATGTCATTAATAATGTGTTTTTAATATATATATATTTTTTTTCAGCTCACTGCAGCTTCAACCTCTCAGGCTCAAGGGATCCTCCTGCCTCAGCCTTCTGAGTAGCTGGGATTACAGGCTTGCACCACCATGCCCAACTAATTTTTTTATTTTCAGTAGAGACAGGGTCTCACTATGTTGCCTAGGCTGGTCTCCAACTCCTGGGCTCAAGTGATCCTCCCACCTCGGCCTCCCAAAGTGATTGGATTACAGATGCAAGCCACAGTGCCTAGCCTGTTTTTAATATTCTTTCTTTATTTTTTTGAGGTGGAATTTCACTTTTGTTTCCCAAGCTGGAGTGCAATGGCGCAAATCTCCGCCTCCCGGGTTCAAGTGATTTTCCTGCCTCAGCCTCCCAAGTAGCTGAGATTACAGGCATGTGACACCATGCCCGGCTAATTTTGTATTTTTAGTAGAAACAGGGTTTCTCCATATTAGTCAGGCTGGTCTCAAACTCCCGACCTCAGGTGATCCTCCTACCTCAGCCTCCCAAGGTGTTGAGATTACAGGCGTGAGCCACTGCACCCAGACATGTTTTTAATATTCTTAACCACTACACATACTGCTCTAATGTTAAACAAAAATAAAACCCATAAGAAGGATTCCAGTAAATGCCATAAGTCATTGGGGCCAAGCAGCATTGCCTTGGATCACTTCTAATTGAGTATCAAAACAAGGCAGGAAGGGGAGAGAACAATTCTCTGTTTTGTCCTACACCACAGAGTAGTGTGGGCTTAGAATGGCAACCAGCAAAGCTAGAGGGATTCTTTGGAGCCCAGGCTGGGGGCAGAGAGAGCAGCAGAAGAGAGCTCTATGGCGGGAATGACTAGTGCCTAGAAGAGTAGCTCAGGGATACCTGAAAGCTAAAGGAGAGAACCCATTCTTGAGCAACGCTGGAAGAACCACTGAGACACCAGCTGCCTGAAGAGACATTTGCATGAAGTCAAGACTATTGATGGGAGCAGGTGGGGCCAGCAGATGCTGGGGTAGTCCAATTGCCCAGCTTGGTGAGCTTGCAAGAAATTGTAAATATTTCCCTCTTTTTCGTGACTTGTTACAGAGAGGCGAGATACAATTTTGCTGGAGAGGGGGAGCAGGGCTGAACAAGTCCAGTTTACTCCGATTTCAAGAATGTTTCTATTAGGCTAAGG
This sequence comes from Theropithecus gelada, assembly GCF_003255815.1. Taxonomy (NCBI): domain Eukaryota; kingdom Metazoa; phylum Chordata; class Mammalia; order Primates; family Cercopithecidae; genus Theropithecus; species Theropithecus gelada. The sequence goes on from NC_037688.1 coordinate 66,194,327, forward strand.
AAGGTTCAGGATGCTTCGAGCAGGGAAACGATTTCAAGGTGACCTTGTGGAAGGAGCCGGCACGATGAAATGTTTTTGATCGAGTGGAACAAGATAAGCTGTTCATGTTGCGGAAGGGTTCAAAGCCCTGGACGCCAGCTGAAATAAGAAAATTCAATTTCTGGCGTAAGATTGTGCTTTTTCTGCCTTCTGGAAGAATATACACATCTGCCCCTCTTCTACCCCTAATGAAAGCCTCACGTTCCTCTGCAGTCGTTCCGACACAAGCAGGGTAGTAAAGGAAGGTTTGCCTGGCATAGGTGATGCCACTGGCAGGTACTCAGAAGCAGGGATGGCTGTTTCAGTTCAGAGTCTTCCAGGAAACTTCACACACGGCCAGGGCTGGAACCCGGGAGTGACCCAGGGCTATTTCAATATTATTCTGCTTTCTTTTGTTCTCCCACAAAAGACTCCTCCATGTTTATTGAAAACACTGCTGTCCAATAGAACTTTCTGCATTCATGGAAATGCTCTGTGTCTGTAATGTTCAGTAGGGCAGTCTCCGACCACATGTGACTCCTGAGTACTTGAAATGTGGTCAGTGTGACAAAGAGATTCCATTTTTAATTTTGCTTCATTTTAATTACCTTAAATAGCCTCGGGTAGTCAGCAGCTACCTCATTAGATAGCACAGTGCTGAAAGACTCAGTGGAAAGGGCATGATCCTCACGCCCACCCAGACTGGACTTGGATTCTGCCTCTGTCATTTGCTAGCTGTGTGAACTTGGGTGGGTTTCTTAACCTCTCTGACCCACTCTCTGATCCTCACCTGAAAAATGGGGATGATGATATCAACGTTGCAGGATTTTGGTGGAAATGAGCTGCATGCACAGAATACACAGCAGGCCATAGGCAAGTAGTAAATCTTAGCTGTAGTTATTAATTCATAAGTATGTCTGTGGCTTCACAATTGGCTTGGGATTTCTCAATTGTGGACACGGGCTCTTGCTAACAATGACGGGGCAAAGTGGAGTTAAGGAATGAGGGGTCTTCTCTGTATTTTGCTCTGGAATTAGAGTGTTAGAGGCAATGGGGATCCTGCAGGGTTCAACCAGCAGGACGAGCTCAGACTCAGCGCCCCCCAGCAGGCAGAAGATGGACTTGGGACATTGTTGGGTGAGCAGGACCAGCCAGCTGCCCTTCCCTGCCCCCAGCCAGCCAGGCCTCCCGGATTATCGCCAAAGTGAGAAGAGGCCCCTCTCCTAAGAGGGCAAGGATGAGGAGAAGCAGACAGGGAGGAAGGGAGGGAGAGGAGAGCAAAGATGTGAGTTCAATGCAAACTTGGGAAAGACTGAGGAGAAAGAGACAGGGACCGAGAAGGAAACAGATGGAAGCAGGGACAACAGAAAGCAGAGACAGGAGGCCATGCAGAGAGCAGGGGGCAGGGAACCTCAAGGGTGAGGTGGGCAGAGACACACAGGAAGCCAGGGACACAGACACAGAGACAGAGACACAGAGAAGACACAGAGACAGAGATACAGACATGGAGACATAGAGACTGAGACACAGACAGAGACACAGAGACACAGACTGAGACACAGGGACAGAGACACAAAGATATAGAGATGGAGACACAGAGACAGAGACACAGACATGGAGACACAGAGATACAGAGAGAGGAAGCTAGAGACACAGAGAGACAGAAACACAGAAACACAGCGACATGAAGACAGACACACAGAGACAGAAAGACACAGAGATAAACACAGAGAGACGGAAACACAGAGACAGAAGACAGAGACAGTGAGATACAGAGAAAGAGACAGAGACACAGAGACAGAAACGGAAAGAGACACAGAGATGCACATATAGAGAGACTGATACAGACAGATGCAGAGTCAGAGACAGAGAGACAAGCAAAAAGAATAAGTGGGATGGGGAACAAGGCAAGACAGAGCAAGAATCATAAGACACACACACACACACACACACACACACACACACACACACACACGGAGAGATGGGAAGACAGGCTGAGAGAGACAAAGCAAAACATAGAGAAACAAAAAGATGAGAGAAGAGTGAGTTAGGAGGAGGCAGGGAGGAAAAGCTGGAAAAGGCATGGACGGAGTCGCACAGGGAGACCGCAGAGACCCACAGCAAGACGGAAATACATTTCAAAAAAGAAAAGCAAGAAACGGAGGGGCAGAGATGTGGCTGAGTGCCAACGTGAGACTGGCTGGCAGGGGCGGGGATGGGAGGGAGCGGCTGGATGGGCCCCGCAGCAGCAGCGGGGCAGGAGCAGCTCCACCTAGGCTGGGGGCTTGCAGGGTGCAGCCCTGTGAGGTTCCCCACGGAGCCCTCTTTGTTCCTCCATCTCCTCCTCACCATCAGGCGGAGGGCCTGGGAACTTGGGGGCAGCCAAGGATCCCAGAGCCCCCCTTGCCCGCCCTCCTTCCCTCTAACTCGGGAGTCGTTAATCTTGGAGGGCAGGTTGATCTTTTATTAGCTATCTCCAAGGGTCAGCTTAGAAGTATCTGAGAAGATACTGGTTCCGAATGTCATTTGTCATCTGGAGGCCTGACGGGTGGCCGCATCGACTCAGCCCCTTCCTGTCCTCCCTGGAATTTAGGAAGGCGAAAGCTGCTGTTAACCTTTCCCCTAAATGGAGCTTTAATTCCTCTCTCTCTCTCTCTCTGTTTGCTCATCAGGGCAGCGCTATGGGAACAATAGGAGACCACAGGCAGGAAGCGGGGATTGCTCCTCCCAGGGAAAGGTGGGGCGTCCCTGCTCCTTGCAATGCCTCCCCCCCACTTCCCAGCCCCCAACATCAGCTGTTCTCAAGCTTGGTCCCATGTGGGACTCTTCTAGGAAGCTTAAAAAAATTGCTGAGGGGGCCGGGTGCGGTGGCTCAAACCTGTAATCCCAGCACTTCGGGAGGCTGAGGCAGGTGGATCACAAGGTCAGGAGTTCAAGACCAGCCTGGCCAAGATGGTGAAATGCTGTCTTTACTAAAAATACAAAAATTAGCCTGGTGTGGTGGCCGGCGCCTGTAATCCTAACTACTCGAGAGGCTGAGGCAGGGAATTGTTTGAAACCAGAAGGCAGAGGGTGCAGTGAGCTGAGATCACGCCACTACACCCCAGCCTGGGCGACAGAGCAAGACTCTGTCTCAAAAACAAACAAAAAGTGTTGAGGCCTGGGCTCACCCACGGAGGTTGGGATTTCATTGTTCTGGGCTGAAGTTCAGACATTGCAGGGTTCAAACCTGTCCTCAGATGATACTAATGAGCAGCTAAGACAGAGGTCTGCTAAGCTAGATGATCCCCTACCTGCCTTCTCATCATCATCCAAGTCTCAAACCAGGCAATCGTCCTCTGAGAGGCCTTCCCTGGTAACCTTCCCTTGAAACAACCCCCAATCACAATCCCCCATTCATCTTCTGCCAAGCATTAGCAGCTATCTAAACAGTGATTAAAAGCCTGGCCTCTCAAGTCAGCACGTGTGGGTTCCAATTCCCGAGCCACTCCTCCATAGCTAGGAGATCTCAGGCCAGTCACTTATTCTCTGTCCCCCCATTTCCCCCTTCTGTAAACTGGGAATGATAATACTTTCAAGGATTCTGGTGTGGATTCAAGGAGCCAACAAAGGCAACGTGCATGGAAGAGTGCCTGGCACAGAGTGAACCCTATATTAGTGTTCGCAATTGTTATTACCTTGCTTTTTATCTCCTCCTGTTTAGCTCTTCCTGCAAGCTTCCTTATGGACCTAGGCCATGATCAGCATCTTCATCATCCCCATTTTACAGATGAGAACACTGAGGGACAAGAGAGTAAGAAACTTGGGCAAGGGGCTAGGTTTCACCATGACTGTTTGACTGTGGCCCTCCAGAGCTAGTAAGGGCAGAAGCCTGTGCAAGCTGGTAAGAGGCTGGGCAGGTTGGCCTGTTTTACCCTGGGCTGTAGGACTTGAGCTTTCATGGATGTCTGCACGGGAGAAAGAGGTGTTCCAGTTGGAAGAAGCAGCTTGTTCAGCCACAGGAAGCGGCCTGGGGCTTCTGGGAAAGGTACTAGCTCTGGGTGGTGTTGGGAGTGGGAAAAAGTCGGGAGAAATGGAGGCAGGGCTGGCACCAAGAGCTCTGGAGGGAATGTCAAAGATGGAGAGTTGTGTTGAAGTTTTGGTTCTGCATCCACAGAGAGATGGAGAATGACTAGAACACAGGTCCCCTAACTTCCGGTCCTTGGGTCTTGCCCATGGACCCTGGTCTAGCTCTTCGAAATAGTAGATAATTGGGATCTGTGTCTGGAGTTGGTTGGGTGAGATAGTTCTGGGGTCAAACCCCTCTAATCCAGGCTACAAACTCAATGCCTCCATTCTCTGGCTGCATGGCCTTGGGTAAGGTCCACAACCTTTGTCTGTCTCGGTTTCCTCTCCCATAAATGGAGGTGAGGAACCTCCCTCAGAGGATGTGGTGAGGACTGAATGAGATGAGGCATGAAAAGCATGGAGTACCCTGCCCGCCTGAGTAAACAAAATACTCACCATTGCTGACACTGACAACCATCTCCTGGGTGGGGTGGATGAGGAGAAAAATAGAACAGCTGCAAATGATTACTATTGGGATGTGGCACAATAAAGGAAGGAAGGAAGGGAGGAGGGAAGGAGGGGAGGGAGCGGGGAGGAAAAAAAGAAAGGAAAGAAGTAAGGAAGGAGGGAGGGAGATAGAAAGGAAGAAAGGAGGGAGGGAGGGAAGGAGGGAGGGAGGGAGGGAGGGAGGAAGGAAGGAAGGAAGGAGGGAGGAAGGGAGAAAGGAGGTAGGGAGAAAGGAGGGAGGGAGGGAGAAAGGAGGGAGGGAGGGAGAAAGGAGGGAGGGAGAAAGGAGGGAGGGAGAAAGGAGGGAGGGAGGGAGGAAGGAGGGAGGAAGGGAGGGAGGAAGGAGGGAGGGAGGAAGGAAGGAAGAAAGGAATGAGAGAGAAAGAGAGGGATGCAGGAAGGGAGGGAGGAAAGAAAGAAAGGAAAGGAAGGAAGGAGGGGGAAGGGAGGGAGGGAAGGAAGGAAGGAAAAAGGAAGGAAGAAGGAAGGAAGGGAGGATGGCTGAGAGGTTTTCACAGATGAATGACTTTCAGTGGTAAAACCAGGAAAGTCCTAGGCAAACAGAGATGAGTTAGTCACTCTAAGGGAAGGTCTAAAGCAGTACAGTTTAATTCTTCAAGCGCAAAATCAGTCAAAAGGAAAACAAGGAAATCGGTTCAAGCTACAGCACAACGAACTGAGGTTAGCTCTCATACAGGACTTCCTGGCTACTGACCAACAGGCACGGGTAGACATGCCCTTTAGCAACTGGGAAGAAAGCTCAGTGTCCGGGAGGCAACTAGGAGAAATGGCAAAGCGTCTTGCGGGGGATGGAAGGTCCGTGTTGGCTGCTGGTCACCCTCTGTACGGGGTCAGCTTGGGCTCCACTCTCCTGTGACCCATCGTTCTCACCAGAGCCAGCAGTACATTTCCAAATGCCAGACATTAGAGGCTCAGGGAAGATGCTCAGCCCAATTCCAACTGGGCAGTTGAGGGGCGGGCATATGCTTGGTGGCATGCAGCCTAATCTCAGAGAAAGTGTTCTGATAGAAAGATTCATGATAGCCATCCGGGCTGCAGACACCGGGCCTTAACTTCTAATTCCAAGAGCCCTGCTGTGCACACCTCTTACCTGCCGCCTGGCCCTGCGGGCCGGTCTCAGGCCAGGCAGATTTACAGCATATTATCAGCAAATGAATGCCACAGCTGGTCTTTGTGCTTCAGAGGAAAGGAAAAGAAAGGAGGACAGTTCAGAACAAAAGGAGGCTGCAGGATCCGAATGATTCTGAATCCCTTTCTAACCTTCTGTGTAGACAGGCTGGAGATACAGGGTGGGTGGGGATAAGAAGAACCCTGCAGCCATTGTCTACAGAAGGCACTGAGGTCTACAGAGGTGGGTGAGAGCAATGCAGCAAACCAGGGCATTTCCATAACAAAGGGGAACATGCTGGCCTCCCCACTCCAGCAGAAAGGGCTGGGAGGAGAGAACAGAATCTCAACTCTGCAGCTCAAACACACTTCCTCATCTGTTGGAGCTCGGTGGTCCAACGTGTCCCTGACGCGTGGCCTCCTGACGACCACAAGGGGGTAAATGAGGTGACTTTAGGATATGGACTGTCAGTATCACAGCCTCTTCTCTAATTCCAGGCAGCAGGACAGGGCCATCAAAAGTACAAGTTTTATTTTTCTCCAACTGGCTATAATGAAAATGTTCAAATATTCAGAAAAGTCGTAAAAGTAACGCGATAAATAGCACCTAGATTCAACGGCTAACATTTTGGTAGGAATACTCTATCATACCTATTTGATGGATGTGTGTGTATTTTTTCTGCACTATGTGAAGTTGCGGGCATCATGATTCATTACCCCTAAATACTTCTGTCTTCTAGGAAAAAGGCATTCTCCCTTCTACAACCACAACACCATTATCACACCTAAGAAAATGAAATTCTGTATCATCTAATATCCACATTCAAATTTCCTCATTCGTCCCAAGAATGCATTTTTAACAGATTTTTAAAAATGCATTCTTGTGACACTTCAATCAAGATCCATGCATTATATATCTACTATGTCACTGCATGTAGCATCTTTTCATCTAGACCCGCCACAACCACCTCTACATTTTTATGACATTGATCTCACGTAGAGTGCAGTTGTCTTGCAGAATGTCCCACATTCTGGATTTGTCAAATCGCTTTCCCGTGTTGTTATTTGACATTTTTCTCTGTCTCGCATATTTTCTGTAAACTGGAATTTGAACCTAAATGAGATCGAGGTTCGCTTCAAGTTAATTTCGTGAATTAGATTTACGCTTTACCTTTTCAGCAAGGAGGCTTTTTAGAGGGTGCTCTGCACTTCATGTGGCATTACATTACTACATTCAGAGGTAAATAACATAAGGGCGCCACACTATCAATGAAGAGAAGTGTGTCATTTGGTCAAGGCAGTGACAGCTGGTCACCTGTTGTGAAGACACAATTTACCCTCCTTTACTTTACAAAGGCAGCCATGATTGAGGTTGGAACTAGGCAAGATCTCTTTTCTCCACCAATCTTTCTCCAAATGGTTATAGCATCTATTGCTAACATCTGCCTGAAATAATTATTAAACTGCAAGTTTAAAACTGATACTTTTCCCCACTGATAGGCGTATATATTCACAAGAAAGGAAATCAGCGTATCAAAGAGATAGCCCCACTCCCATGTTGGCTGGAGCTGTTCACAACAGACAAGATTTGGAAGCAACCTAAGTGTCCATTAACAGATGAATGGATGAAGAATATGTGGTATGCATACTCAGTGGAGTACTATGCAGCCATAAAAAAGAATGAGATCCTGTCATTTGCAACAACATGGATGGAACTGGAGGATATTATGTTAAGTGAAATACACTAGGCACAGAAAGACAGACTTTGCGTATTTCCACTCATTTGTGGGCACTAAAAATTAAAACAATTGAACTCATGAAGATAGAGGAGAAGAATGGTTACCACAGGCTGGGAGGGGTAGTGGCAGGGCATGGGGATGGTAATAGGTATAAAAATATAGTTAAATAAAATGGGTATAATTATTTTAGGTATAAAAATATAGTTAAATAAAATGAGTAAGAGTTAGTATTTGATAGCACAACCGGGTGATTACAGTCAATGTAAATGTAATTTTTAATTACATTTAAAAATTAAAAAATAACTAAAAGGGTCTAATTGTAATGTTTGTAACACAGAGCAATGACAAATGCTTGAGGTGATGGATACCCCATTTACCCTGATGTGATTATTACACATTGTATGCCTGTATCAAAATATATTAGATACCCCATAAATATATACACTACTATGTACACACAAAAACTAAAAATTAAAAAATGATGCCTTTTCTGTCTTTCCTTCTGTTTCTCCTCCTGTATTAGCTGGTATAAGAATTCTTGGCTGGGTGCAGTGGCTCACGCCTGTAATCCCAGCACTTTGGGAGGCCGAGGAGGGCAGATCATGAGGTCAGGAGTTGGTGACCAGCCTGGTCAACGTGGTGAAACCCCATCTCTACTAAACATACAAAAAAAAAAAAAAAAAAGAGCTGGGCATGGTGACATGCATCTGTAATGCCAGCTACTTGGGAGGCTGAGGCAGGGGAATTGCTTGAACCAGGGAGGTGGAGGTTGCAGTAAGCCGATATTGAGCCATTGCACTCCAGCCTGGGTGACAGAGTGAGACTCCATCTCAACAACAACAACAAAAATTCTTAAATAAGTTCTTTCATTTTCTTTCCCTCTTCTCTCTAAAAGTCCCTATAGACTTATGAAATTTAGCCATTCAACATGTAACAGCCAACTTCTGTCACTTCTCAAGCTAAAATTGTCCCAAATTTGGCTATTGCAAGCCCCTAAACCTGGATTTGGGGCTCTTTTGACACATTTCCAACATTTTTGAGGCCTCTTTGCTTTCTGAAACAATTGGATGACCCAAACTCACTTCGTACATCTCTACCCCAGACCTAGAGTAAATCATTTCTCTAAAGAATGAGGCTTCTTTCAGCAGGGGGTGGCATTTTTAAACCAAAATCTGAGCTCCAGACATGATAAGCACAAATTCTGCTGCCAGATAACATGGGTTTAAATCTTAATTCAAGTTGGGCATGGTGGCTCACGCCTGTAATCCCAGCACTTTGGGAGGCCAAGGCAAGTGGATCACCTGAGGTCAGGAGTTCAAAACCGTCCTGGCCAACATGGTGAAACCCCATCTCTACTAAAAATACAAAAATTGGCCGGGCGTGGTGGCAGGCAACTATAATCGTAGCTACTCAGGAGGCTGAGGCAGGAGAATCGCTTGAATCCATGAGGTAGAGGTTGCAGTGAGCTGAGATTGCACCACTGCACTCCAGCCTGGGCAACAGAGCGAGACTTTGTCTCAAAAGAAAAAAAAAAAATTCTAATTCAGCCACCTACTAGCTGTGTGGTCTCATGTAAATCACCTCACAGTTCTGTATGTCAACTTTCTCATCTGTAGAATGGGGGTAGTAATAATAATAATATGTTCCACTTTGTTACATTGTTGAAAGGATTAATGATGTTCCTCTTTGTAAAGCCATTCAAACAGTACTTGGCACCCAGTGAGTGCTATACAGATGTTTGCTAAATATATATGTGGCCTTACAATTTATGAAGACAGGGTGGAAAAGACCCTCAGGCATCCTGAGACAGAGAGAGAAAATTCTTTTCAAAGATTTTATTCAACTTGGATGAACATAAGTGAAAATATCATTATGTTTATTTTTACTCCCTTTCCTTCTATTAATGGCAAGTCATACTGACATGGCAACTGGTTTGACATGTGGAGTCTTGAATCAAAATTTCCTTCCTAATAATGAAAGTAAATTTTTATTCAAGTAAAATAGAGATGCACAACAAAGCTTCCTTTTAAAATAAGTGTATTTTTAAAAAATCAAATGAGACAATTTTTTAAAAAAATGACTAATTCCTAATAGCTATGGAATGCAATATGTCAAAAATTAATGATGATGGCATGACAGCAATCAAGGTTTGGGCAATACTGTAATAAAGGTGCCTGGGAGAGAATCCTTATTCCTAGTGTTTGGAAAGACATTTCATTTTAAAAATTAAATTATTTTAATATGCTCTGGATGCATGTGTTATAAGGTCCACCACCATCTGAGTCCTTCAGGGCTGAAGACCCAATAGGAGAGCACGGGAGAGCTCCATGAGACAACAGAAATGAAGTTGAAAATTCACCTTAATCATATTCTCCCCACCCACCTTTCAGTGAGGAGATGTGGGTGGAGGAAGGGCTTAAATTTCCAGGAGGGCTGCTCCTGGGAGAAGATTGTAGAGTGCTGTGTGGGGTGCTATACATGCCCCCACATATATCTCTATATGCCTTGGTCATAAATGCTTATTCCTTGGAGGAGGGAAATCTGCAAAAATAAATAGTGAAAAATTAAAAAATAAATGCTCATCTCAAACATAGCATCGGAAGCCATAGATCGTCTGCATTGCAGGTTCTCTATGCACAGAATGAGAACTCCCTTGCCATCCACAATCACCCTTGACTTCTTTGTATTAAACCCCGGACCCCAAAAAGCAGCAACTACAAAATGGGATTCATTGACAAGCAGTTCACAGAGGTCTAAAAACAAACTTAGATAAGAGCCGAGGGTAGGAAGGGGCAAGAATCAAGGTTGACCATGCTCAAGCAGAGAGATGCAAAGGAAAGCAAGGATGGAGTCTGTATGTGGGGTTTGCTCTAGTGACTGACATTCAGTTTTATGCTTTGACATCCAATCAACTCATCAGCCCTTTCATGAGCATCTGTCACGTGCCAAAACCCAGAGAAACTCAAAAGAAACATCCTACAGCATTACCTAATGATTCCAGCCATTACATGTGTTCTTTTCACTGATAGCCCTGGCTGAAAACTGAGGTTTTAATCAGGTGGCAATTTCAGGGTCTTTAAAGAACCATCTTATGAGAAGTCACTGCAGGGTGACTATTTCTTGGAAATTGTAGATCATTAAAATGGGACTAGTGCCCTAGCCAAACCTCTCCCCGCCTCCCCTTATTCTTTCCTTCAGTCACTTATTCTCATGCAGTTTCCGAAGATGGAAGTTCTCACACCGCCATGAAAATGATCAGCTGGAACGGGACCCTCTCCAGAGTACATCTGAGGGTACGGTAGATGTAAAGTGGTAGTGTTTTCTCAACCAAAAATTGGGACATGCAATATGCCAAAAATAAGTGCCTGTGGGGACAGAGAGACAGGCTATTTTTAAGGTGGGACTCCCTCCGAAAATCCAGGGTGGAAGCTGATGACAATTGTCATGGGGTGTTCATGCTAGTGACTTTTGCACAAGTGCCATTTAGCGTCTGTCTCTTGCTTTTCTCACATACCCAAAGCATCTGCCAGCAGTTGTGTTTGCATGTGCTTTGCGATAGACAGGGAAGGGGGATGTGAGCCCAGCACTCTTTCCTGTATGTGGAATATAGAACTCCCAGGCATAAACAAGCCCCATGAAGACAGAATACAATAAGGAGGTTGGCAAATGCAGTGGGATGTCCTGATTTTTCTCTCCTCTGGATCCCTGCCCTGAAATATTCAGAGGAAAGCTTCTCAAGTCTGATGTCTTTATAGAGTAATACCTGGAGATGTTTTTTAATTTTACATTTTCTTAAAATGCCAAAATAATTAAGGATAATAGAGCCCCTGCTATGGAATAACAACCATTCAATTAGTTGAAGTAAACTCCTGTCAATCTTATAAACAACCGGGGATATAAAATTAAGGACAGCCACAAGAGAACGAAAACTGTGAAGTCAGGATCTGAGGGTGCTGTTTCTGTAAGTGGGCATTCAATAAACATTAGTTCATAAATTTATGAATAAATGAATTCTACCTAAGTTACAAATTAAGAGCCTATATATTTTCTCTATGTCTTTTACATTAGATTTGTGAAGAACAGATCTGATTGATTCTGTCCAGACTATGGACTAATTCATCTTAGATCACATGACTCACCTCATCCATTTATCTGTGGCCACAAGGATAGATTTTACAGTAGAAATAGTACTACTTAGTAGATAGGATCAGGGATGGGTGGGGAACTTCCAAAGAAGGAAATATGGATAGAGCAGGCACCCCAAAACTTGATCTCAGCCTTCAGTTCTTTGCTAAGGGCATGACAAGGATTATTCATTCACTGTGGCTAAGGGAATTATCATGGTCTGGTCTCCGTGATCTTCGGTGGTTCCCATATGGTCTTAGTATATGTTGGAACAGTTACGTTTTGCTTCTGTTCTAAAGCCCTAAGTTTGCTTCTGAATTACCCATAATAGTGCAGATGCTTGCTTTCTTCCAATGCATTTCATTGCAGGATTTGAGCTCACTCTCTCACAACCCCTTCTCCTCCCCTTCTCACTTTCCCTTACCCATTCCCTCTTGCTTCCTCTCTTTGGTTCTCCTCCCTCCCACCCACGTACTTTGCTGCTGCATCTCTGTCCTCTTTCGCATGTAGAATTAATATTCTTCTGTGGAACTCAGGGAGGGCTGGTTATTGTGTTTGGGTGAGAAGAGCTAGTTATTCTTCTTTGAAATTTGAGCTACAAACAGGCTCCCTGTTGCATAAGGAAATGTAGCCATGATATTTTCTGTGTAACTATAAAGCTATTACATATTCCCCCAGCCCTAGAAAATGCAATGAATGGACACTATGGTTGAATCACTCTTTTCCCAATGTTATGTGTCCTGCACTTATACATAGGACACCTAATATAAGGTTAGTTATCTATACACCATCTAGTCATGACAGTGAGAAATAGGTCTGGGGTCTCATGTTTACAACAGTATAACAAGTTAGTAAGGTAGTACTCTATCAAATGCTGTTGGATCCTCCTAAGAGCACATACAGAATGGTACTTCTTCACTCTCTTGATGTTAGACATGAGCATGTGACTTGGTTTCTCCAATGAACCATGGACAGAAATAGAACATATCACTTATAAGTGGAAATGTTAGCAGCCAATGTGTGATTTTTTTTTCCATCCACTTTTTACCTCTACCACACTGGCAACACTCCAGAGTAGACATTCCATAGGCCTGGGTCCTGGAGCTAGGAGAACCTTCAGTAACTCGTGATAGACCTTCCTCTAAGCCACAGCAATATGGGGTTGTTTGTTACTGCAGCATAACTTAGCCTATCCTAACTGATATATATATATATATACACACACACACACACAAACAAAAATTTCTTTCATGAATTTATATATCTGCCTATCTATCTGTTCAAATACATAGTGTGCACTTTCTATGCAAAAGGTGTTTGAATAAAAGAGAATTGATTTTAAGAAGTGATATCAAATAGGACATGTGATATATTTATATATATATATGCCTACACATATATATACACACATGTATATGTATATACCTGTAATAGGATTGACTGTGGGTGAGGCACAGTGCTAAGTATTTTGAATGAATTAGTTTATGAGATTTTTTCAATTAAAATAAATTTTTGGAGACAGAGTCTCACTCTGTTGCCCAGGTTGGGCTGGAGTGAAGTGGCACAATCATGGTTCACTGGACCTTCCAGGCTCAAGTCGTCCTCCCACACCAGCCTCTGAAGTAGTTGGGACCACAGGAATGCACCACCATGCCTGACTATTTTCTTTGTTAAATGTTTTATAGAATCAGGGTCTAACTATGTTACCCTGTCTGGTCTCGAACTCCTGGGCTCAAGCGATCTTTCTCCCTTGGCCTCCCAAAGTGCTCGGATTCCAGGCATGAGTCACTCACCCAGCCTTAGCTTTTTTTTTTTTTGAATCATAAGAATCATTTTATAGTTTACGAAAAGAAACAAAAAACTAAGAAAAAACAAAACCCAAGTCTCATAGAGTTTCTGTCTCTTACCCAGCATTGTATAGCTAACAAGTCACAGATTTGGATTTCAATCCATGTGTGTCCGCCTCCAAACTACTTAACCACTATGCTATATTGCCTCTTTCCAAACACTAAGATAGTTTTGTGTGTCTTCAGAAAACCATGAGAAAGCAAAGAAAAATAAAAACTCTGCCCTTTCAAATCCTTGCAGCCAGCACGGCTCTCCGGATTTGGTTTGACAGGCTGTCTTCCCTTCAAAATGAAAAGAGAGGCACATGGACAGAAATAAAGGCCAGCTGTTCGGTGGAGCGAGATACCTGTGTGAACGCCAGCAGAGCCAGGCGATTATTTCAGGAGCTGCTGGAGTTGGTGGCTCTGTTCTCGCCTCCATCCACCCTGGATGCGTGAGCCAGGGCTGACATTACCCAAATAAGGGAGATTCTCCCCCAGATTGCATGTTTGTATACGGACTTAGGAAAATGTGAGAGATTCTGGTGAGAACATACTGATACCATCATTAATCAACAGCAGGGAGAGAAAATGAAGGGATGAAAAAGGTAGGTTCTTGTATTAGAATAAGATCTGTGGGAACAGATTAGAAATATTGAGAAACCAGAGAATACTTTTGCAAACACTTTTCCATTCTTAAAGTTTCAAAAGTTAACCAATAAAGGCAGCCCCCAAAGCACTCATGTATTTATTCATTCATTTGAAAAATTGCTTTCTGAATGCTTGCTGTGTAGGTGACTGAGAAGTGAAGATAGAAACAACATTTTATGGAACAAACACTTATATAAAACCTACTATGTATCAGGCATGATTCCAAATGCTTTACATGTGTTCATTCATTCCATACTCATTTAAAAAATTCCAGAGAGGTAGCTATGCATTATCTCCATTTTGCAGAAGAGGAAACTGAGGCACAGAGAGGTATCTGTTATCTTGCTCAAAATCATGCAACCTCTGGGAATTTTTTTGCTTTTTTCCTTTTTCCTTTTTTTTTTTGAAATGGAGTCTTGCTCTGTCACCCAGGCTGGAGTAAGGTGGCGCAATCTTGGCTCACTGCAACCTCTGCCTCCCGGTTCAAGCGATTCTCCTGGCTCAGCCTCCCAAGTAGCTGGGACTACAGGCACGTGTCACCACGCCCAGCTAATTTTTTGCTTTTTTTTTTTTTTTTTTTGAGACGGAGTCTCGCTCTGTCGCCCAGGCTGGAGTGCAGTGGCCAGATCTCAGCTCACTGCAAGCTCCGCCTCCTGGGTTCACGCCATTCTCCTGCCTCAGCCTCCCGAGTAGCTGGGACTACAGGCGCCCGCCACCTCGCCCGGCTACTTTTTTGTATTTTTTTTAGTAGAGACGGGGTTTCACCGTGTTAGCCAGGATGGTCTTGATCTCCTGACCTTGTGATCCGCCTGCCTTGCCCTCCCAAAGAACTGGGATTACAGGCGTGAACCACTGCGCCCGGCCAGCCTTTGGGATTTGATCCCTGATGGGTCTGGCTTCCACATTGTACTGATAGCATACTACCTCACAGGGTCTTGGTCTTCAAGCTGGCATGTCAGTAGAGAAGAGAGAAAGAAATCATCATTTTCTACAGTGTGAAGCCTGTTTTGATTGAGAGATCCGAGGAGAAAGAATTCAGTTCTACTTGGGGACTTTAGGGAGACCTTCACTGAGAAAGAGACCCTTGAATACTTACATGCATTTGTTAGCCTGGTGGGCAAGTGGAGGAAAGGGCCCCTTAGGTGGAAGGAGTGGTTTGAGCAAATGCAGAGGCAGAAGACAGCCTAGGCTCCTCAGGAAAGTGCTGAGGCATGGAATGTGCAAAGGAGGACAGCAGGAGATAAAGCACAAAAGGGTACCGAGTCAGAGGAAGGAGGTGCGCCTCTTCCAACTAGGCACTGCAGGGGTTGAGCGTCTGCCTTCTGCAATGCTGATGCACCAATGGAAAACCATCTGCTGCTTCATAGCTCTCTCCCAGCTGTGCTGTTGGAAAGGTACCTGGCAGCTGAGCGCAGGGCTGGCTGGGAGGGTAGGTAGCAGAGTTATTAAGAGAGAGCCCTTTAAAATCAGACAGCTCCGAGCTTGAATCTCAGCTCTCAGTTACCACCTAAGTGGTCTCAGGCAACTGACCAAACCTTCCAGAGCCTCGGCTGCCAAATGGGTTGCTGCAAGGGCTACATATGAAAAGCGGTTATTACTGGATTGGGATGTCGATGTTCCACTTAAAAGGATGTTACTACAGAGTAGGTGAAGGTAGACACATGGCACTACTGCCCTGTCATGAACAGGGTTGTTTCTCCCATCCCACAGTGAAAGGAATTTGTTTGCCCTGATTTATCCATGTTAACACAAGGGGCTTCCTGAAAGACCAAATACAAGGGGAAGTTGATATGCAATCAGCAGTGCCAATCAAATTGGCTCATATGGGAAACCAACTCATACTCAGCCTCACAATCAAGGGCTCTAATCCAGAGATGTTCAAACTTTAAAGTGCATACAAGTCACTGTGATCTTGTTAAAAGGCAGATTCTGACTCAATAGGACTGGGGAGGAGCCTGGGATTCTGCATTTCCAACCATCTCCCCATGCTGCTATTCCATTGACCGCCATTGGCATGGTCTGGCCCCAATCCACAAGATCACGTTCATCATCCTAAGACCTAAGTTATCGAACCCAAGAGTGAAAATGCAACCCAATGCCTCTCGTTAATTGGCTTATTATCTCATCCTTCCATTCAATATTTTCTGAGCACCTACTTTGTTTCAGGTCCTGAGATAATAAAGACATACATAACATAGGTCCTGTACTCAATCAGCTCGTCCACCCTGTGCACATGGAGAAAGAAAAGAGAAGGGGATTGGCCGTTTGGGGGGTGCTCACTTCATATACGACATCTCAGTGACTTCTCCCAACATTCTATGAAATTGCAACCATTCATTACACATTGGAGACTAGGAAACTACAGCCTGCAGAGTAAGGATAGCTCAGGGCTGGGGCGCGGTGACTCATGCCTGTAATCCCAGCACTTTGGGAGGCCGAGGCGGGTGGAACACCTGAGGTCGGGAGTTCAAGACCAGCCTGGCCAACATGGCGAAACCCCATCTCTACTAAAAATACAGAACTTAGCCAGGTGTGGTGGCACACGCCTGGAATCCCAGCTACTCAGGAGGCTGAGGCAGGAGAATCGCTTGAACCCAGGAGGCGGAGGTTCCAGTGAGCCAAGCACTCCAGCGTGGGCAATAGCCATTTGTTGGCATTGGGATTTGAAGCCACATCTTTGGATTCCAAGATCACTACCTCGTTTATACTTAACAATAAGTTGTTGATTGTGTTCTCTTTTTATTTACTTTGAGCTTGACTATGTCTCTTTAGGTTTAGAGAGTGAACTTTTTTCCCTCATAAATTTAATTGCTGACATAAAGAGGAAAAATCCTCATGCAATTGAACAAAAGGATGTTTACAACCTTCTTTGAGTCATAGAGCTGCTGGCACATGAAATTTATGACAGCTAGGAAAGGGGAACTAAAAAGAAGGGGAAGACCAAGACAGATGTAACTGTGGAAATGGCGTGGTAATATATGGGTTGACATTCTGACACTGTTACATTCAGTTGGGTAACTTTGTGGAGGCCATTTAACCAGCTAATGAAGATTTACTTAATAAATGCTCAAACTTGCCAGAGCTAGACTCCTTAAAACAACCCTATAAATTACAAAGATGGTGGCATGTGCAAGAGGCCTTGCACTTGTCTAAGGATGGAATGCAGTTGCCAGAGTTACAAAGGTCATTGTCTAGAAATCTTGTGAACATCCCTGGAGGGCTGAGGGACCTATCAAAGGAGTGACTCCGCTGTTTGCACCCCATTCAGATAAATACATACAGATGTTCCTTGAACTTGATCAACTCGCTTCTCAGCATGAATGCAAAATTGATTGGACCCAATCAGAGCTCGTGCCAGTGAAGGCTGGCTGCATACAGAAATAAAATCAGCCACCTCCCATTTACTTAGAAGTCTCTGGCTTAAAATACATTGGAGGAAAATGTGCGCTTCACGTTAGAGCAAGAGCCAAATTGCACAGCGACAAAATTATTCCCATCATCATGACAGCCTCAGCCAATCGTTTCCTTTTTTAATGTGCTGAAAGGAGGCAAGTTGGCATCATTAAAAGTATTTTTTCCCCAAAAATACATCATGAAATATGGAGAAACTAGGAACAGAAGAAGGGGGCCCACGCGTAAATCTAATTCTGAGACCGGACTATGGAGATTGTCTGTTCTGGTTGCACTACTAAGGAAAGAGGTTGTATTTTTTGCCTCCCGCCTCTCTTGATGGCCTGAGGTTGATGTGGATGTAGATTTTTTTCCTTTAATTCAGCTCCCATATTTCAAGCAGTTCCCCTTTCACTGAATGATTATCCCCAGTAACCTTTGATCTTCACTCTTCCTTGATGAAAAACTGCAACTGTATCATGTCTTTTTGATGTGGTCTTTCTTAAGTACTTAGTCAAGGAGATCATTGATCCTGCACGCCTTCATTTCCTCTTCCCGAATGAGTCCAGTGTTCCCTTCACCATTCCTTCTGTCTTTCATTACCGAACGAAGTTCTAGAAGCCAAGCCAGGATGCTCTGATGTGAAAACTGCCTCAAAGGGAAAGGTTAACGTGAAGCCAGCCCTCAGCCAGCCTGTCTGAGAGATCCTTGTTCCTGAGCCATGAAGCGATGCTTCTTCATATTCATTTTTGTCCTTCAGCTTCTTTCTCTGGAGAAATTTTTTTTTCTCTAATTCAGCCCCAGCAAATTGTCGGGCTCCTAACTCAGTCTCAGAAATTGTGATTTCCAGATGTCTTATGCCCTTTAATATCTGTTTCGGATTACCACCCTCACCACTGAGAACTGAAAGCATGTGTTTCTTCTTCTGTGCTGAGTTGGATTTTGTTCTTTTTTCGAACCTCATCCTCGGAAATTAGACTTTGCTGTCTTTGGTTGTTTCTAGTACACGACTGAGATTTCCTTTCCAGCACAGTGACTTAATATCCCTTTCTGGAATATTACCTATGGAGAAAAGGAGTAAATTCTTCAAGATTTTGAATAATCTATAAGACTATGTCCCCATTTTTACTTCAGAGGAAATCGGTCACCATTGATTTTAAGGATGAAAGTTGCACAGATGAAGAGGGAGCATATTATTCAAATCAAAGCCCAGTAATTCTGGGATGATCAAAGGTTTCATCTCACATGTCAAGTCAAATAAATCTGTAGTGTTGTCTCACACGCTGTGGTGAGAAAATTCTGAGGCTGGGTTCAGACTGGATGAGAAAATGTGGTGGAAAAGTTCAGTAATGTCTGCCATAGGTGATATGTTAGGACATCTATTCACTGTTTAAAATGCTAACTCTCGCATAAGACAATCCACAGTTTTTCTGATATACCTACCAGATATATTTTAAAGAAGTTTCAAGAAAAAGTCAAGATTTCCAGGGCAAACTATTAAGTGGTCTGTCCCTAAAGCAGACACTTGTGTCAAAAGGTTTTATTACACATGCCAACTCCGATTGATAAGTGATTGTCAGGATGGCTGGGTTAATCTCCATAATTGATTAGTAATGTCTACCACAGGTGAAGACATGGACGTGGTGCTACATGTACCCAGTATTTTCTCTCCTGGTTTAGCTCAATATGCCATTTACTCTGTCTTGGGAAAGTAATAAAGCAATGAAGTTTTTGAAGGCATCCCACAGAGTCAGGGCATGGGTTTGTCTCATATGTGTTAGAGGAGAAGCAGAAATAAATTGAATAAGGCAAAATATTAACAACCCTGCACCCAAGATTTAGAGCATATACTTTCTTCCATCCCATACAGAATATTTACAAACTCTGACCATATATTGGCCATAAAGCAAGTGTCAATAGCATTTAGGCCACTTTCTAAAACCATATAGGAAAATAAAAGTAAAACCCCTACTATGGTTTGAATGTTTGGGCCCCCTCTAAAGTTCACAGGTTGAAACATAATCCCCAATGTGATAACGTTGGGAGGTGAGGCCTTTAGGAGTCATGAGAGCAGAGCCCTGATGAGTGGATCAAAGCCGTAATAAAAGGCCAAGTTCAGCCCCCTTTGCCTCTGTGCTCTTCTGCCACGTGAGGAATAATATGTTCCCCCTCCAGAGAATGCAGGATTTCAGGTGTCATCCTGAGCGGAAAGACGAGACACAAAACTTGCCAGCATCTTGATCTTGGACTTCCCAGACTCCGGAACTGTGAGAAGTAAGTCTCTGTTCTTTATGAATTACACAGTCTGAGATATTCTGTGATGGCAGCACAAAATGAACTAAGACAACTCCTAAACAATTTGATAGCTATGTGAAAAATTCACTATATATTTGCAGTTTTAAAAACATGCTTCTGAATAATTCAGATACTATCTGACATAATTTATTTGTGCATTTTTTTTTTTTGCCTTTCCTCATATGAATGCAAGCTTCATGAAGTTGAGGAGCTATGTTCATTGTACTACCCACAGCATATACATAGATCCAAACTTATTTGAGTAGGGTCATGGTGAATAAATGAATGAATGAATATCAACACTTAAGATATTCTATTTATGAAGTACTTGAAGGGAAATGTGTAATCTGAAGTACATATATTAGCCAGGAATAAAGATAGAATATGATTGAAACATTTACCTTGGGATATTAAAAAATAAACAGTAAACTGAAAAAAAGTAGAGTTTTTTAAATGAGCAGAGTTTAGTGGAACATAAATAGCAGGAATAAGAAGAGAACAAAACAATTATCAGGGCCATTTGGTATTTTTTTGGCAAAATCTATAAATTTTCAAGAAACAAATAATCGTATTTCTTATAAAACATTTTTAAAAGAATAGAAAAAGAAGAATGGTGGAGTTGATTTTATAATAAAATATAACCTTTATATCAAAGACAGGCAAGAAAAGTTATATCGGTCTTATTTATAGATTTATGTGTAAAAGTTTTAAACAAAATATTAGTAAACAAAAATCTAGCAGCATGAATAGAAACAAACAGACAACCATAACCAAATAGAGTTTGTTCTAGGAATGTAAAGACAGTATAACATTAGAAAATCTATTAACGTAAGTTATTATGTACCAGATTCAAGCTGAAAAATAACCGTCTTCATATAGGCAGAAAAAAACATTCAGTAAAATTTCACATTCATTCATGTGTTAAAAGAAAAATGTTAGCAAACTAGGAATAGTAGGAGAAATTCTTAACATTTGAAGCAAATTTGCACTTGATATGACTGTCTATATATGAAAATCAAGACTATCTAGGGCAAACTATCATGTTTTTTTAAAAAACATTCTGAATACAAAGTCAAATAAAATTAGCATATTTGAACACTTTCAACAATAAGTTAGAAGACATCATTTTAATGTCTTATTCATAATAGCAAACAGAAAACAAGCTTCTATAGGATAAATGTATTGAAAGACCTGTCATTATGGGGACAAATATAACATTTAACTAAAGGATAAAAGTGAAGATCATTTGGAGAGGAACACCAGGTTCATGGAAAAAAGCACCATAATAAAGATGGAAATGTTCCAGATTGATCTATACAACCAATGATTCAATCAAAACTCAAGCAGATCATTTTTCATAACACTTGACAAGCAGACCCGAAAATTCACAAAGACATGTTGAAGCCAAGAATAGCCAAAACAATTTTGAATAAGAAGAACAAAGATGAAACACCCGTAAGATGTTAAGACTGGTTATACAACTTAAATAAAAGAGTGTGGATCTGGTGTTGGGAGGGACTATTAGAACAATGTTAAAAATACCCGTGAAAACAATCCAGAATAAAGATGATGTTTGCAGTAAACGAAACTGAATATACAAAAAATTCCTAAAGTCAGTAAGAAAAAAGACAAAACGGAGTAGAAAAATGGGCAAAGGTTGTGAATAGCAATTCATACCTGAAAGGACACAAATCTTCCATAAACATTTTGAAAAGGTGCTTAGGGAAATGCAGTTTTTAAAATCATCTCATAGCCATTGAATTATCAAAGTTTCTTCATAAGGATGTGGAAAATTCACATTTTGATATAGCTGGCAGGAGTAAAAATTTATGCAATCATTTTATAAAGGGATGTGGAGTTACCTGCTTTGTTACATTGGTTCTGAGACAGGCCTCCTCCACCTCCACACGTACTGACCCCCTGCCACATTTTAACATTGCCTGAATCCAAATCCATCTTACAATTGCTGCTTTCTTAATATTTTAAACAACATTTTGGGTGCAACTTACATTAGATGGCCTCTTGGTTTCATAAAATATGTAGTAAATTTGAAGATGTTCACCCTTTTGGATCTAGCAGTGTGATTCCTAGATGCATTTCTAGAAAAACTCATATCTACACACAAAGATATATACAATGCTATTCATTGTCAAATTTGTTTTTCTTTTAAAAGTTTTGCTCTAAGAAGCTAAAAAATTGGTTTCTTTCATGCTTATTTCAGTAAGAATACTGTTGCCTACACACAGAGAAAAATGTATTACCTCCCATAAGAGGTTGAGAAGAGTTGTTTAATTTCCTGACTCAATAATGATCTCAAGATCTCAGATTTATTCTATTTCTCTGCTTTGCCACCGTTGGCTTTTTGATTCATTTATTTATACTTGTTCACTTCCTGATCACAACTTCCCTACCTTAACAAGTGCAGGAGCTTCAAATGATCTCATTATTCCTACTATTATTTTAATTTTGAAATAATTGTAGGTTCCCAGGAAGTTGCAAAGATAGTACAAAGAGGTCTTGTATACCAATTACCCAGTTTCTCTCAATGACTGCAACTTCCACAACTTCGAAACAATGTCAGAACCAGGAAACTGACATTGGTACAATGTGCGTGTATATAATTTTATATCATTTGATCATATGTTCAGATTCATGAAACCTCCACCACGATTATTTAAAATCAAGATGGGGAACTATTCGCACACCACAGAGATTTCTCTCACGGCATCCCTGTGCAGTCTCAATCATCTCCCTAATTCCAAACATTCCCTAATTTCTGGAATTTTTGTTTTCCATCTCTAACATTACATTTGACGGTAACACATAGCAACTTACTTTGCAAAGCAGCAAAAAATAAGATGGATGTATGGATAAATGGATAAAAGGATGGAGATATGTGGAGTAATAAGGCACATATAGCAAAATGTTAAAGAATCTGGGTGGAGGGTGTATGGTTGTTCAATGCGCAACTCTTTACATTTGTCTGTATACTTGCAAATTTTCATCAATATAATATGGGAACCAAATTGATCTAAATGTCCACCAGGAGGGAAATGAATAAGTAAATTGTAGTATATACTATAAGTATACTATATGTCTATAACAGACGATTCTATAGCATTGAAGAAGAAGGAACTAGATCTTCATGTAACAATATGGCTAAATATCAAAAACAGTATACTGAGTAATGAAAAGGTACGTTTCAGAATAATGTAGATGATGCAATCGAAGCGAACACCTACAAAATATCAGAAAGGTAACCACCTCTTTGAAGTTTTTTTACCAGTTTTCATAACTGATTATACAATAACATCATGTGTGACACCTGGACATTGTCGAGAACATGGGTGCATGCTATATTCTTTTCACTTTTCGTATTTGAAATGCATTACTATTGAAGAAAATTTAAATCAAAAAAGAAACGCCACATAGGTCTGCATACGGTGGAAGACACTGGCTCAAATTTAGACTTCAGAGAAGTGTGAGTCACCTTCTACACATTCCTTTTATAGTCGTTCAAATTATGGGACACATTTGCCAATTACTTTACTTTAAAGAACAAGGTACTTCGGGGAGAAAACACATTATTCTGAAACGACCTCAATCAATGCTAGCTTTGGATGTTTATAGAGGTCCCATGACAGAATCAGGAAACAAGGAAGCAGGTAAATTTAACACGCATTTAGTAATTATTCCTGGGAGTACGGCCTTACCACTGCAAGTGTTGGTTATCATTATAAATAAAACCTGTAAAGCTACTTGAAAACGAAGCAGACTAAGAGCTTGTATTTTGTAGTCAACAAGCAGATATACACAGAACAGATGTTTTTTTAAAGAAGCTGTTCATCATGTGAAAAAAAGCTCATCATCACTGGTCATTAGAGAAATGCAAATCAAAACCACAATGAGATACCACCTCATACCAGTTAGAATGGCAATCATTAAAAAGTCAGGAAACAACAGATGCTGGAGAGGATGTGGAGAAATAGCAATGCTTTTACACAGTTGGTGGGAGTGTAAATTAGTTCAACCATTGTGGACAACAGTGTGGCAATTCCTCAAGGATCTAGAACCAGTAATACCATTTGCCCCAGCAATCCCATTACTGGGTATATACCCAAAGGATTATAAATCATTCTACTATAAAGACACACGCACACATATGTTTATTGCAGCACTGTTCACAATCGCAAAGACTTGGAACCAACCCAAATGGCCATCAATGATACACTGGATAAAGAAAATGTGGCACATAGACACCATGGAATACTATGCAGCCATAAAAAAGGATGAGTTCATGTCCTTTGCAGGGACATGGATGAAGCTGGAAACCATCATTCACAGCAAACTAACGCAGGAACAGAAAACCAAACGCCGCATGTTCTCACCCATAAGTGGGAGTTGAACAATGAGAACATATGGACACAGGGAGGGGAACATCACATACCAGGGCCTGTCGGGGGGTGGGGAAAGGGAGGAGGGACAGCATTAGGAGAAATACCTAATGTACATGACAGTTGGATGGGTGCACCAAATCACCATGGCATTTGTATGCCTATATAACAAACCTGCACGTTCTGCACATGTATCCCAGAACTTAAAGTATAATAATTTTATATATAAAAAAAGCTGTTCATGCTTTTCTTATCACAAAAGTTAAGATAGTATTGCCTCCAGGGAAAATAATGAGTTTTGATCTTTTGAGGACCTGGAAATATGCTATTTCTTTTTCTGGGTGGTTAGGACAGCTATGTTTGCTTTATAATTATCCATTGAGCCATTCACATGTTTTGTGGATATCTTTGTATTTTGTTATTATTATTATTAGTAATAGTAGTATTGAGACAGAGTCTCACTCTGTTGCCTAGGCTGGAGTGCAGCGGCGTGATCTCAACTCACTGAAACCTCCACCTCTTGGGTTCAAGCAATTCTCATGTCTCAGCCTCCAAGTAGCTTGGACTACAGGTGTGCACCACCATGCGCAGCTAATTTTTCATATTTTTAGTAGAGACAGGGTTTCATCATGTTGGCCAGGCTGGTCTTGAACTCCTGACCTCAAGTGATCTGCCTGCCTCGGCCTCCCCAAAGTGTTGGGATTATAGGCGTGAGCCACCGTGCCCAGCTATTTTGTTATGTTTTACAATAAAACAAAAGGTGTCCTAAAGTTGTGCAAATTAGTACCTGCAAGTTGGAATACAATTTCCAGTGAACTCAAAAATTGCTAGATCTCAAGTACTTTGGATGAAAGTGAAATTAGCATCCTCAGGAAAATTGTGGGAGGAATCATACCAATGTCAGTTTCCTGGTTTTGAGTCAGGAAAACGACTCAAAAATGTCCCCTGTTATGCCAGAGAAAATCACATAGAAAATGCATGGAAAAATTTGAATGATTTACTGAAATGCAATAAAAGAAGCCTTAATATAAATTATAATTCTGTATATAATTTACATGTATGTGTAACTAAACAACAAACTTACTATGATCACTAGATATGAAGCAATGTTATCAATGTCTCACAACTGTAAAAATGTACTTTAGCTAAAAATTTTTAAAGGGTGAAGAATCTTCTTGTTGAGAAAATGATGATCACCATGCATTTGAGGCCACCTTATTTGTAGGCATAGACAGTTTTTCACAATTATGATAGCTAACACAGGACTTTTCTCTTTTAGATTGTGTATTGCAAATACTTGTTTTAAAAAAGTCATATCTTGAAAGATCTTTACAAATCATCCACGTTTTTCCTTTTCTCTCATGTAGAGCAAGTAAAGGAGGGAAGAGTTTGATCCTCCTGAAGGAAAGATTGCCCCCCTAAAAACCTGGATATAAAGAAAAATAATAGAGTTGTCAGAAAGATTTCACTATCCCCATGGTCCTGATAGATATTTGTCAACTCTTGTCAGAATGGCTTGTCATCCTAACACTTTGCTCTTCCCTCAAAAACAAGAAGCTACCAGCACGAAGGCACAAGAGCAATGACTAAGACAGAATCTGCACATTCCTAAATCATTATGCAGGAGGGTGATATGCCAAGATAAATCAGGGTTGAATGGGAAAGAGCTAATGTTTGGTGAGGAAATATTTATTATGGGTCACTATTGCATCATTTCAGAATACTGAGGCAAGGACAGGGAGAGAGGATAAGTAAATTCATGTGATGGAAAATGAAATTTTAAAAACATATTTACAATTCATGAAAGGTCACAATATTTAAGTCCTGGGACAGTTAGAAACTACTTTATTTCACACAATGTCTTTGAAAACCAATAAGAGGCCAGGCATGGTTGCTCAAGCCTGTAATCCCAGCACTTTGGGAGGCCGAGACGGATGGATCACGAGGTCAGGAGATCAAGACTAGCCTGGCTAACACGGTGAAACCCCGTCTCTACTGAAAAAATACAAAAAACTAGCCGGGCGAGGTGGCGGGCGCCTGTAGTCCCAGCTACTCGGGAGGCTGAGGCAGGAGAATAGCGTAAACCCGGGAGGCGGAGCTTGCAGTGAGCTGAGATCCAGCCACTGCACTCCAGTCTGGGCGACAGAGCGAGACTCCGTCTCAAAAAAAAAAAAAAAAAAAAAGAAAGAAAACCAATAAGAACAACAAAAAAACATGGAGTCCACAAAACAATTTTTAGACAGATGTGTTGTTTATTTGATAGTACAAAACAAATATAAATTGAGCATCCTGATAGTATATTTGCATAGCCTATTGTTAGGCTACCTTTTGGTGAACATCCAGAGAAAAGTTCTTTCTGGTATTGATTACATGAAACCGGTACCTTCCTATAGGACAACGAATCACAAAGTGTGAAAGTGATGTAAGATCTCTTTGACGCACCTACAAGTTTCATTGTGGGTGTTTATGGAAACTCCTTGTCAAATCTCTGTTTTACATGCTATTACTATACATAGTCACACACAAGACTGAAAGAATCGTGTGTGGCCCAGATCTAGGAGAGATGTCTGATAGTAGGGAGCCTGGGACTTCAAGAAGTCGAAAGACTAGATTGATAGGAGGCAGTGCTTAATGCAAAGTAGGCAGTCAGTAAATACTTGTTGAATGAATGAAGTAGACTACATGGAGGTCTAGGAGTGGGCCATTTAAGGTCATAGATACATATGAATCCAAGTATTCAGGGACTCAACTGACTTCTGGGGATTGGGAAAATTCCAGGGGTCTTTCCACTCACTCCAGAGATGGGGAAGAAGACTAGTTCAGCAAAGAACAATGATGCAATTAGGCTATGACTACTACTAAGGGGTGGAGTTTTCCAATATAAGCATTTTATCTCTTGGATTAAAAACACTGAGTGGGCTGGGCGCCGGTGGCTCGGGCCTGTAATCCCAACACTTTGGGAGACCAAGGCGGGTGGATCGTGAGGCCAGAAGTTCGAGACCAGCCTGGCCAATATAGTAAAACCCCGTCTCTACTAAAAATACAAAAATTAGCTGGGTGTGGTGGTGCGTGCCTGTAATCCCAGCTAGTCGGGAGGCTGAGGCAGAAGAATCGCTTAAACCCGGGAGGTGGAGGTTGCAGTGAGCCAAGATCACGCTACTGCACTCCAGCTTGGGCAACAGAGCAAGACTCCGTCTCAAGCAAACAAACAAAACCACACACACACGCACACACACACACACACACAAAACCACTCAGTGGTTTCCCACTTTTTGTAGAAGAAAGTCCAACTCTTTACTATGATTGTGCTTGTTCAACTTCTTCCTGAAGCAGATCTTGAAGATGGGGAGAGGTGATAAGTAAATTCATATAATGGAAAATGAAATTTTTAAAACATATTTACAATTCATGGCAGGCTAGCATATTTTAAGTCCTGAGACATTTAGAAACTACCTTATTTCACACAATGCTTTTGAAAACCAGTAAGAACACAAAACCATCATTGAGTCCACAAAACAATTTTTAGACAGAAGTGTTGTATATTTGATAGTACAAAACAAATATAAATTGAGCATCCTGATGGTGTATTTGCATAGCCTATTGTTAGGCTACCATTTGGTGATATCCAGAGAAAAGTTCCTTCTGCTATTGGTTATATGAAACTGGTACCTTCCTACAGGACAGGTAGGAAAGATTTTGGTGCACGTCATTGATGAAGGAAGTGCTTCCAAGACAGCTGGCTAGAGAAGGAGGAGGTAAGGAAGAATGTGACTTGAGGCCATGTTCTACCCTCAGCCTGACCCCAGAGGGAGTGGTGGAGCATAAATTGCATCTCAGAGTTTGTTCTGCCTCAAGACAAGGAAACTAGGGACTTGTGCTCCCTACCAGTAGGTTAACTGCTATAGGATATTCCAGGGGGTGCCAGCTCAGTTCTCAGGATAGGTGAGGTGGTTCCAATAGACCCAGAGCAATCTTCTGTAGAAGGTCGCACATGCCAGTCATTAACAGCAAGGCACACAGAAGCTGGCGGAGGTATACACAGAGCTATTAAAAGAGATTGGAGGAGATTTGGAAGGGGCAAAATATATGTCTGCTACAACAGTCATTTACAAGCCCACATGATGTTGTTCCACCAAGCTCGCTACCCTCCTCTGTCCCCGAGGTCTCTATATTAGCAAAGGTTCTCCAGAAAAACAGAACCAATAAGTTACATCTTTCTCTTTCTTTTCTTTCCTTTCTCTTTCCTTTCTCCTTCCTTCCTTCTTTTCTTTTCTTTCTCTTTTCTTGTGGGAGATTTAAAATAAGGAATTGGCACACATGATTATGGAGGTTGAGAAGTTCCATGATCTGCCACTGGGAAGCTAGAGACCCAGAAGAGCTGGTGGTGTAAGTTCCAGCTCAGGCACAGGAGAAGACAGATATTGCAGCTCAAAAACAGGCAGAGAGAGAGAATTCTTTTTCTTCTTTTTTGTCCTAATTGGGTCTACAACTGATTGGATAAGGCTCATCCACACTGCGCAGGGCTTTATCTAATTTCTACCAATTCCAATGCTAATCTCATCCAGAAACGCCTTCACAGACATACATAGAATATCTAGCTACATAATCTGGGTACCCCGTGGTGCGGTCAAGGTCACACATAAAATTAACCTTCACACTCTCATCATTAGTTTCTGCACTCAAGCCACAAAGGTTCTGTACCTGGAGTATGAATGTATAGATTGAGCTCAGTCAAGGCAAAATAAGGTAATGCTAGCCAGGAGAGTTTAGGTGCTGAATTCTGAAAACGATGTCATAGAAAGGCTATAGTGACCCCATTCCAAAGAAGTTAGTTTTGGATTCTTGGTTTATTTTATTTATTTTTTCTTCAGTGAGTCTTGTCTTCTAAAGCACAGGCTACAGACTGGCTTTTTATTTTATTGAGCTCCAGAAGCCGGAAGAAAAGATAGAAACATTTTTCCTGCAACATGAATTCTCAAAAGAGCTTATCTTGTCCCCAAGAGGGAGAAAGTTGGTTCTTTGGGGGAGAGGGTGAAAAACAATCTTATTCTTTTTATGAATAAAGCACAGATATACATATAGTATATTAACACATACATCCAGTGTATCTATGGTTTTAAAACTTTCATCGGGAGGCCGGGCACAGTGGCTCATGCCTGTAATCCTAGCACTTCGGGAGGCTGAGGCAGGTAGATTGCCAGAGCTCAGGAGTTTGAGACCAGCCTGGGCAATGTGGTGAAACCCCATCTCTACTAAAAAATACAAAAAAAAAAAAAAAAAAAAAAAATTAACCGGACATGGTGGCACATACCTGTAGTCCCAGCTACTAGGGAGGCTGACGCATGAGAATTGCTTGAGATCGGGAGGCAGAGGTTACAGTGAGGCAAGATTGGGCCACTGTACTCCAGTCTGGGTAACAGAGTGAGACTCTCAAAAAAATTTTTTTTTTTTTCATTGAGGGATGATTAGAAACAAATGTTTAAAATGACTCTGGGAGAAGGGAAACAATAATAATGATTTTAAGAAATTAAGAAAGACAGGCCGGGCACAGTGGCTCAAGCCTGTAATCCCAGCACTTTGGGAGGCCGAGACGGGCGGATCACGAGGTCAGGAGATCGAGACCATCCTGGCTAACACGGTGAAACCCCGTCTCTACTAAAAAATACAAAAAACTAGCCGGGTGTAGTGGCGGGTGCCTGTAGTCCCAGCTACTCGGGAGGCTGAGGCAGGAGAATAGCGTAAACCCGGGAGGCGGAGCTTGCAGTGAGCTGAGATCCGGCCACTCCACTCCAGCCCAGGCGACAGAGCCAGACTCCGTCTCAAAAAAAAAAAAAAAAAAAAAAAAAAAGAAAGACAATTCTAAAACCATAGGTATCTAAAGCTCAAAGGAAGCACCTCCTTTATCTAAGACTTTTCAACGGGCACCTCAAGGACCCAGATGCTCAGAACTTCCTGAAGTTCACACAGGGATTTGGTGAGAGAGCCTGGAATAGACCAGGATTTTTTTCAGCCCTGGACCAATGCACATTTCACGTGTTTCATGTAAAACTTCATGTATCTGTGAACAGAGTCCAAGTCTCTGCATCTCATTAACCCGCATTCCTACAGAGGTGACGCTTTAGAAAGAAAGTAAATGATCTACGTGGTCAGATTACACAGCTTTGGGATCCTTCAGAAGAGATATGTTGTCTTGCTCTCTGAGTGGTGAGACAGGGAACAGTCAGAGCAGAGAGAGAACACCCAGAGAGCTGCCACATCGGGGCAAATATGTATCAGGAATCAGAAGCAATGCAGAGCTCGGAGAAGGGGGAGAGAATTAGTTCAGCGTAGGAAATGATCATTCTTCCTGACTCCTCACCCACTCTTCATGTCTAAAGTTGACTTCTCCTATTGCTGCTTAAAATCCATCCAGGAGCTGAGGAGGTAGGGGGTGAAAACATGGAAAAAGATAAATGAAAATCTAGTGAATGATAATGAAGGTTTTATTTATCATCCGCTAAATCAGCGTCATTAGACTCAGCTATGTGAGTCTAGTTTTACAATTCTCTGTCTCGCCACTCAGAGAGCAAGACAACATATCTCTTCTGAAGGACCCCAAAAGTGTGTTATTTTACCACGTAGATCATTTACTTCCTTTCCAAAGTGTCACCTCTGTGGGGGATGTGGGTTAATGAGATGCAGAGACTTGGACTCCGCCTACAGATACATGAAGTTTTGCGTGAAACACGTGGAATGTGCATGGGTCTAGGGTTGAAAAAATCCTGGTCTATGCCAGGCTGTCTCACCAAATCCCTGTGTGAACTTCAGGCAGTTTGAGCATCTCAGTCCTTGAGGTGCCTGTGAAAACATCTTAGATACAGGAGGTGCGTCCTTCTCGCTTTAGATACTTACGATTTTAGAACTGTCTTAAAGACAAGCTCACCTATGTGAGTTAGCTTTACCATTCTCCCCAGCGTCTGTTTCATTCATGCATTTATTCGTTCAAGCATTTGTTGAGCACCTACTATGTGCCAGGCATTGTCCTCGATGCTAACACTGGTGGCAGGAAAGCAGCAACATACAGTAATAAAAAGCAGATTTGGTCCTAACTCTAGGCAAATTCTAAATTTCACAGCAGAGCTAAGTAAAATAGGTAGACAAGCCTACATTTTAATTAAATTACCCTCTGTTCCATGGCTGGCACGTGACAAGCATATTTTCTGACTTTGCAGGGGGAAATGGGCTGTGTCATATGTGCGAGCTCCACTCTCCTCTGGCAGGCTTCTTAATCCATGTTTGAGGGCAGTCAGGACTAAATGAAATTGTGGGAACAAAAAAACGAAAAATGCAAAAAAAAAAAAAAGTTTTAATTGGCTTACTCTGATCTCCCTGCTGTGATTGTATCACCCAGTTGGCAGCTTGTCACTTGCAGTTGCTAGGCAACTCTGAGCGGTAAGGCGAACGTGTCAGCCTGTGTTTCCCATCTTGTTGCTTGAGTCTCCCAGTGTCTGGGACTGACGTCTGGTTCTACCTGACCCTCCACAGGGGTCTGGGATGCTCCATGCAGCCCCGTGAATAAGCCTCTGACCTGCTGCTCAAAGCTGCCTCATGGGGAAGTAATTGATAAAACTTCAGCCCTTATTCAACAACTTAGCTCTCTAACTGTGACCTTGCTGGAATGGCCCCAGGGACCTCGTCTGAGTCTTCCCAGCCCCTCAGGTACGTCAGCAGAACAGGTGTGAAGGCAGAGACAGGAGAAACATAATACCTGCCTCCTCCTCACCTGGTGAGCAACACACACTTGAAAGTCCCATTCTGATGTCGTCTCTCCTATTCACGCTCATGGAGCCTATAGAGAATGGGCTTTGCAGTCAGACAGAGCACAGTCCATCTGTCACATACAAGCCATGCGACTTTAAAGCATATTCTTAGCCCCTCTGTACCGCTGTTTTCTCATCTCTAAAGTGAAGCTGAGGTGGGAAGGTCCTTGAGCCTAGGAGTTTGAGACCAGCCTGGGCAACATAGCAAGATCCTGTCTCTACAAAAAATAAAATAAAATAAAAATTAGCTGGGTATAGTGGTGTGCACCTGTAGTCCCAGATACTGGGGAGGCCAAAGCCATAGGATCACTTGAGCCCAGAATTTCAAGACTGAGGTGAGCTATGATCACCCACTTCACTCCAGGCTTGGCAACAGAGTGAGATCTCATCTCAAAACAAAACAAACAAACAAACAAACAAACAAAAATGTGGAGCTAACACTACTTCTATCCCAGGGTGTTGTTGAAGTTTTACTGAAGAAAAACAAATGTAAAATGCTTAGTGCAATGCTAGCATATAGTTAAAGCTCCACATTTCAGCAATTGTTATCCAGGCATCCATGAAGAACTTTGAGGCATTTGTAGAATCCCGGAGCTGAGAAGGAAGTTAGCTAGTGATTGCCGAGTCTCCTCATACCTTAAATCAGGAATTTGAGACCCAGAGAATCAAGAGTGTTGTACTCAAAGCTGTGTCACTGGGATTGAAACTGAGGGCTCAGTTGCCACCATAAAACTTTGCCAGGATTGGGTACGAAAAAGAGTCATCCTGTGTTAAACACATCTTGCAGGCAATGGGTAATGGTATTTGTGTTGAGTAATCAGAGAGGCACTCAATGGACACAGCTACCCAGAAGACAGTCTGTTTGGTCTGAGCAAGTATCATGTGCTTCAGACAGGGCCATGTCTCACAGCAGATGTCTGGTTATTTCCCTGGTGGCTGAGAGAAGATGATCCACCCTCTTTTACCATGGCACCAAAGATGTTTCTTGACCTGACTATGGCTCCCACGGCCGTCAAATTCCCCTCCTCCCCAATCATCTTCCTGTTGATCCTCTCAGACATGCCAGGGAGGCTCCTGCCTCAGGGCCTTTGCATGAGCTATCCCTTCCCTTTGCTTGGAACACACATATCCATATGGCTCCCTCCTTCACTTGCTTCAAGTTGTTGCTCAAAGATCATGCCCTCATGGAGGCCTTTCATGAGTTTCCTATTTAATATTGCTGCCCTCTCAAGCACTTTCTCTCCTCTTTCCCTGCTTTTCTTTTAGAGGACTTGTCACCACCTGCTTCACTGCCTATGTGTTTGCTTGTCAGTCATGCCCAATCCCCCACCTCTACACTGTAAGCTCCTTGGGGGCACAGATTTTTGCATTCAGTTCATTGCTGTATTCCAAGTGCCTAGAACTGCACCTGGCACACATTAGATGCCCAATAAACATTTCTGGAATACACAGAAACCTCTGTCTGTGAGGTTTCCTCTGCCCTGCACTGCCCCATGCTCATCGTCCTCACCCCTACTCACCCTTCATGATACTGCAACAAGCATCTCCTCCTTTGAGAAGACGTCTGTCCTCACCTCCTCCAACTGGAATGGGGACCTTGCCATGTGACTCCATAACATCCTGCACATCCTTCCAGAAGGGCAGCCATCAAATTGTTGCAATAACTAATTTGCCTGGTATCCCACCAGAGGTTTGGCCTGTTCTACAATTAGAGGGGCAATGAAAGAAAAAGAAGTCTTCCTCTGATTAACTTCTCTGGCTGCCTGTCAGAGACCAAGCTTCCTGCCTCCCATTCCCCGCCCCAATCCCAAAGCATTTCCATCTAGACTGAGTCACTTAAGGGCAGGGCTTCATGTCATCCATCTTTATATTCCCAGCATACAGTGCAGCTCCTGACATGGCATAAAGGCACAGCACTGTGGCTCAAATGACAATAGTCAGGGCTCACCTTGAGCCATGAAATTAGCCTATAAGGGCTTTCCAACCTTGGCACTTGAGACATTTGAAACGGGAATTCTTTGTTGTAGGGGTCTGTCCTGTGCCTTGTCAAATGTTTAGCGGCATCCCTGGCCTCAACCCATATGCCGATAATACGCACACCAAGTTTGCAACCAAAACATCTGCAGACATTAGCAAATGTCCCCTGGGGGCCACACTTGT
The DNA here is from genome assembly GCF_003255815.1 of Theropithecus gelada. Classification (NCBI taxonomy): domain Eukaryota; kingdom Metazoa; phylum Chordata; class Mammalia; order Primates; family Cercopithecidae; genus Theropithecus; species Theropithecus gelada. Next base: position 66,228,406 of record NC_037688.1, read on the forward strand.
CTTTCGTTTACTATGAATTAATTCATTAAATCCTCACAGCAATGCTATAAGGGGGTACGGTCATGAAATCTAGATTACACATGAGTAAAGTGAGGCTCAGAGAGGTTAGGCAACTCACTGAACATCGCACAGCTAGGAACTGGCTGAATCAGGATATGAACTGGGCGGTCTGACTCCAAAGTTGAGGCAATTAACCTAATGAATTAATGTCAGGAGTTGGGTGGGGAATGGGGACGGGATGTTTAATACATCCAGGCACTATTTTTAGTTTGTATATGAATTGCTTCATTTAATTGTGTCTAGCCTTTAACACAGTCTTTGTTATTTCTAACATTGTACAGAGGCGGGAATTGAGGCACAGAAAGCACCCGCTAACTGGAGGCAGAGTGGCCAGAATTCAAGCCCACGCAGTATGACTCTAAAGCTTATGGTGGTGGGAGGTCGGGGGCTGTTTCTACTCTGCTCCAAGTCTGCACAAAGTCATACTGCCCTTTACTCAGCCTTCCCTGCCAGGACAGCCTTGGCACAGTCCCCGTGTTCCCTCTAAAATAGCTTCACTGCAACTCACTCTCAGTGTGCCCGACTCCTGGGGCACCGAGCCCTGAGGGTCATGATGAGCGCTTTCAAGTTCCAAAGCGGTCTTATACACAAAGCCAGCCGCACCAGGGGAAACTGCCAGAGGCTTCCCCAGGGTTGGGACTTCCAAAATGGGGGCAGTCTTTGTCTTCAACCAAACCAGGCTTCACAGAAAAGCATGAGGAGAGCCCAGAGGGGCGATCTTAGGGGTGTTTTCAGAATATCATGAAAGTCTCCTCTGACAAAAAAAAAAACAGAGAGAGAGAGAGACGCAGAGAACTGTGAGCACCTTCCCCAATCCCCTCCTTTTCAGTAGTTACCAAAGCAGAGATGGTGTGCGTTTCAGAGGCATCTCCTGACATGATTGCCCTGATGTTTAAAATAATGATCAGATCATTTTCCCACAACCATTTCATCCAATGAGCCCAAATAGGATTATTGAGAAATTGCAAGGTCTTGCAGGAAATCTCTCTTTTGACCTTGGGCATTGTTAGTCAGGATGACTCACAGGAAACAAGATCCCCTTTCACTGTTAGAGAGGACAATTCTGCAGCCTCTTCTCCAAACAGGGTGATCCCAAAGTGGTAAGGAAGAGACACTCTGAATGGCAATAATTGATCACCTGTGCACCCAGACACAACCACCACTGTGCCCACATGATGGGGAGACGTGGCATGTGACTGTTTCTGCGAGTCTCCACTGTGAAGCAATGTCAGCTTCTCTTATGCAGTACCCTCAGCTTCAGCGAGATGCAGAGAAAAAGGTTACACTAGAGCACAATCAGTTCTCCTTCAAAGACTTTTTTCTTTTTCTTTTTAAAAAATTTTTTAAGACAGAGTTTCGCTTTTGTTGCCCAGGCAGGAGTGCAATGATGCAATCTCGGCTCACTGCAACCTTCGCCTCCCAGGTTCAAGCAATTCTCTTGCCTCAGCCTCCTGAGTAGTTGGGATTACAGGTGCACACCACCAAGCCTGGCTAATTTTTGTATTTTTAGTTGAGACAGGATTTCACCATGTCCAGTCTGGTCTTGAACTCCTTACCTCAACTGATCTGCCTGCCTCAGCCTCCCAAAGTGCTGGGATTACAGGCGTGAGCCACCATGCCCTGCCTTAAGACTTTTTCTTAAAAACACAGCTTGATAAGTAGATGAGGATAGTGAAGACCATATGAGGAAAGAAGGATGAGGGCAGATTTGTACTGTCAGATACTGAAATGCACACTTTAGGTACAATAATTGTAATGATAAATATGGATGGGCAAGAATTGGCAAAAGGATCAATGAATTAACATATACAGCTCCAAAACAAACAGTACACATTCTTTCTTTCTATCCCTTCTTTCTTCTACACCTGCACACACATACATGGGCACACATATGTACACAATAAATTCAGCACTGTAAATCAATAGGAAGAGAAAGGTTCATCCATCAGATCAATCAATGTACCTTGGGAAAACAGAAATCACTCTAGGTATTTCAAACAGAAGGGACTTTAATACAGGGAATTGATTACAAATGTGTAGAAAAATAAGAGGAGCAAAGTAGACATTGCCCAGGGATTAACACCTGTAGGACGCCAGTTCCTTCTCTAGAGCTGGATGATAAAGACAGACATTATCAAGATCCCATGAGTTTGCAATGCTGCTGATGCTGTCGCCAGAAGCAGAAAAACAGTTTCACTTTTCCCATTTGTGAATCTCATGTGATCAACCTCATTGGTCACCACTGACCCACACCCAGCTGCCAAGGAACTCTGGGAATATAGTTTTCAGGCTCCCCGCTGTGGTGTAGAGTGGGATAGACATAAGGACAGGCATAGGGCTGAGATTTGACAGACCATGTTTGGTAAAGAGGATTTATTTGATAATGCTACAGAAAGCAGTGAGTGGGTAACTGAGCAAAAACAAACATTTTCGCTTCTTGCTGTAAAGCAAAATCAATCCCAAGTTGTGCAAAGGGTTAAACATACACACTAATATTGAAAGACAGAAAGGAAAATAACAGCAAAACAGAAAGATATGAGAAAAATTTTATGATTTAAGGGTGACCAATAACTTCCTAAATATTGAGGCAATGAAAAAGTTACGAAAGAAAAAAGTTACATATTAGAATAAAAATAATTTCTAATGGTCAGAGAGATGATTAGGAATTAAGTAGTCTGGAAGGCATATTTACAATATATATTAAAATGAGCTTAAGACCCAACCTATTACCAAATAAAGATAAAACTATAAACACCAGTAATTCTACTGGAGAAACATGGGCATATAATGGAAAACTATGCAGCAGGGAACAGGATAAATTTTAGTATAAACATTAACATGCATGAATCTTAATAACAATTTTGGGTGAAGTAAATCACAGAAGAATATTTACAGTACTGTGCCATTTATGTAAGTTCACAAACATATATAATAAACTTCGCTGCTTACAGATGCATGAATGTGTGTTATAACTATTTAAAAATGAAGAAAATAATGACCACAAATGTCAGAATTGTAGTTACACCAGAAGGTGGGAGGAAAATAATTAAGAGGGACATCCGGGAGATTCCTAAGGTACAGAAATGCTCTTTTTCTTTAGCTGAGTGGTGGGTAGATTAATATTTACAAATTATTATTTAAATTATACATACACATATTTATTTTGATATGTGTCAAAATAAAACTGAAAAACAAAAATACAGACCTAAAGAAAAATGTTAACCATGAGGTAATTTGAGTCAATAATCAACGATATTTTGAATCAAAGAACCATCAATTTAAACAATGAGATGAAAATTGATTAATAATCAAATTAACAAAGATTCTAGATCTCGTAATTCTCATTGTTAGCATGGATGTAATGAAAAATCCTATTCTCTTGGTGGGGGTATAACTTGGTTAAACATTCTGGGAAAGCAATTTGACAATGCGTGTCAGGAGAATGTTAAAATGTCCATGCCTTAGGGAAATGGCTTCAAATTCAAATAAAGTTTTTATGGCTAAAATCATGGTCATTTTAGTGTTTTTATAATAGTGAGAAATTTAGAAACATTATGGGAGTAAGTAAATCATGATAGATATAATGAAACATTACACAGCATTTAATGATGATTACAAAGAGACTGTCATTATCACAGGGAAATGCTTATGTCACATTATTTCGTGAGAAATGCAAACTGCAAAACTTTATACTCAATATGATTTCATCTACTAAAGAAAAACAAGCATATTGGAAGGGTATTTTCTTTCCACGCCGTCACGTTACATTGCATTTCAGCTCTTAGCTTGGCATTATTCCAAGAGCATTCTCTCATGGCAAGGAGATGGGAGGTTAGGTCATTTCCAATGACCATTCTTCATTTCTATGGATGGAGGAAGAGGAACTACTAGTTATTTCATGTTGTCTTGGGCACCATGTTATTCCTACATATTATCCCTGTGAGACAGAAAATATCACCTCCATTTGAGCATTGGAGAAACGGAGTGGGCTTAAGGCACCTGCTTCAGAGCACGCAGCTAGAAAATGGCAAGGTGGTATGTCTGATTCCTAAACTGTTTCTGTAAACTCCCTTCCTTCCCATATGGTAGAACCCTTGAGTCAAGCCTCTGTGATATCACAGCCTTAATAACTTGGCTCAGTAATCAGTCTGCCTGGGCTGAGATACTGCCTCCACTTACTAGCTATGAGACTTCAGGTAAATTTTATTTAATTTCTCTGGGCCTCAGTTTCTGCATCAGTACAATGAGAATAATAATGCCTTCCTTATAAGATCCGATGCATATAAAATGCTTAGGAGTTCTTGGCACTCAGCAGAAGTTAGCCAACATTGCTGTCTCTAACAGGGTCTGAGTAAATAATAAGGACTTGTTTGAGGTTATTTACACTCTCACTTGCCCAGAGTCTCCAGGGGAATACCATCAGCGATGATCTGGTCCAAGACATACTTTCACAGATGGGGACATGGAAGACCAGAAAGGTGAAGTGAGTAAGCCAGGCCACCCAATGGTAAGTGGTCAGGGGTGGTCCTGACTATTAGTGCATATTCTTTCCATCAATGTACAGCATTTCCCTGACTGTAACCCCCTGTGACCAACTGCCAGGAGGACCAGCCTACAACCTTGAAAAAGACAGCCATCTCTTCATGCACACACTATTATTTATGTATATATTATCAGGGCTGCTCTCTCAAAACCCTGGGAGGTAGGCAAGGTGTCTCTCCTTGGTCCCATAAGGAACTGAGGCAAGAGCCTCAGAGTTCTTTGCACAACACCATGGAACCTCCAAGAGCTTTGTGTCTTGGCTGCATTAGATGACCAGCTTCAGATCTCTGTTTCTTATAGGCAGGAAAGAAGTTGGGCTGGTGAATGTTCTCACCCTGATTTCTCTCTCTCTCTCTTTCTCTCTCTCTGAACAGAGGCTCACTCTGTCATCCAGGCTGGAGTGCAGTGGTGTAATCTCGGCTCACTGCAACCTCCGCCTCCTGGGTTCAAGCAATTCTCCTGTCTCAGCCTCCCGAGTAGCTGGGATTACAGGTGCCCACCACCATGCCCGGGTAATTTTTGTATTTTTAGTAGAGATGAGGTTTCACCATGTTGGCCAGGCTGGTCTCAAAGTCCTGACTTGAGGTGATCTGCCCACTTCAGCCTCCCAAAGTGCTGGGATTACAGGCATGAGCCGCCATGCCTGGCCTGATTTCTCTCTTAAACTCCATGGTACCAGCTGTTATTCACCAACATCTGTTATTCATCAATGTAGACAGGGAAGCAGCTTCCTCCAGCTCTTCACTTGTGGGGCTAACCCATTAAGCTCTCCCCGGAGCTCAGGTGGCCAAATGTGGGGACTGTGACAGAGGTTAGGCCAGCAGGACAGAAGTGATACCATCTTTCTTCCCAACACCACCCCTGCTGTCTACAGCCTTGAGGTTACAATTCCTGCCCTACTTACGCATGATGTTAGCCTGTGATGCTTTCTGATGCCTGACAGTAACCAAAACTCTCACGAGCTTCTAGTGAGGGTATAAATTGGGGGAAAAAATCCTTGCAATGTCTCCTAAGGCTAAGTGTACACCTCCCTATGATCTAGCAGTTCCACTCCTAGGCATATCCTCAAGTGAAAGAAGTGTTTATGTTCATCCAAAGATATTGATGAATGTGTTTATGACTGCTTTATTAACACAGGCAAAATTGCAAGTAATCTAAATGTTCAACAATAGGAAAATGGATAAATAAATTATGGCAATATTCATTCAATAGAATTTTGTGCAGCAGTGAAAAAAAAAAGCGAAGTACAGCTTCATGCAACAGTGTGGATGAACTTCGCAAATATAATGATAAGAAAAATAAGGCAGAAACAAAAGAAAACATACTGTAGAATTCCATTTATATAAAGTTCAAGAACAGGTAAAACCATTCTATTGTGCTAGGAGTTGAATAGTGTTTACTGTTGTGGGCAAGGCTCTACTGATTATTAAGGGAGGAAAACTTCTGGGGTGATAGAAGCATTCTGTTTCTTGACCTTGGAAGGAGGCTCTATGGGTGTAACACATGAAAATTCATTATGCTTTACATTTAAGAAATGTGCACTTTGCTTTATGCATACACAATATTTAAAAAGACAAATTCTGCCAGCTGGATCACTAAGGATTCATTCACCAAGAATTCAGAATAATCCCTAAGTAAAAACCCCTAAGAGAAGCTTATTGTTTAAGTCAACTGGTGGATTCTGTATATACCAAGTGCATATTTTTCTTTCTCTAAGACCCAACCTAGGCTGGGATATATCTCTTGTCTTGGAAGTGTTGCTGGCATTGTAGTCCCTGAGCTGCTGCTGTGTGTGTCTGTCTGCCCCTCAGACCACATGCTCAAGAGCAGAGACTATGCACCATTCATTGCCTTTCCCCAGTACATAGCACAGTGCCTGGCTTAGACATGCAGTAACTATTGATGGAGCATATGAAGGAGTGAATGCACAAAAGAACGAATGAATGTGGCACACACAAATGTGATCTATGACCATAATCTAGAAAGCTCCTGTGGGGCTGTAAGCTGTGGAATCATTCTTTAGGCAGCATGATATCAGCAAGTGCTTCTCACCCTGGGGAAATTTTGCACCACAGGGGTCATTTTGCAACGTCTAGAGTTAATTTTGGTCACCACAACTGGGGATGGGAGGTGATGTTATTGTACCTGGAATAATGCTAAATAGCCTACAACGCACAGGAAAGCACACCTCTTACACACACACACACACACACACACACACACACACACACGAATCATCCAACTCAAAATGTCAGTAGCACTAAGATTGAGAAAACCCTGATATAGAGGAACAGGAGCTAAACGCAGGAAGAAAGCCTTGAGTTCAAATGTTAATTGCCTACTTATTAGCTGTGTGACGATGGGTAAGTTGCGAAACCTCTCAGATCTTTCTCCTTCGCATTAATAGGGCTGATCCCTACCTTGAAAGTAGATGAGAGGATTAAATGAACTGAACTATGTGAAGTGTCTGGCTTAAAACATGAGCCCAGTGAGACTTAGAGACCTTCTCCCAGGAGCCCAAGAGACCTTCTCTTCTCCACTCTGTTTCTGATCCCCCTTCCCCAGAGCCATAAATGGGCAATTTTTAGTAAGAAAAACAGTTGTCAAGCATTGCTCCCTCTTCCTCTTGCTTAAGAAACTATTGAAGAGCAAGGCTGCCTGTGAAGAATGCATTTTATTTGCCAGGTACGTCAACAGCCCCTGTTCCTAACGAAATGCGTTATTAATAGATAAAGTCAACATATTCAGAACTCAGGCCCACGTTGCATCCCAATGTAATCTGCCATTCTCCCTGCCTTGCAGGTGTCCTCTAAGTCTGCCTCTGAAAAACCGATTCTGATTTTCCCTGCTTTCCCTCACTTTTCTCTAAGCCCCAACAAACACACTGAGTTCCCAAGAGATACAGAGCAACGTCACACACAATACTAGCACTGTGTGCAAGTGGCAGAGACATGTGAAGAAAGAACCCAGCCTTGTTCTTTGCAAATGGGAAGTAGAATTTCCCGCAGGGCTCAATCTAAGGCTTGCTACATTTGTCCCTTCCGCCCCTTTATGTATTTATGAGAGCGGCCGGCCCCTAGGCAATCGGAAGCTGGAGGCTTGTGTGTGCTGATTATGATGACGTTTTGCTGTCCTTGGTGCTGAAAAAGTCTCCAAGTGCTAAGGATTATGCTTTTTCATTACTCATATTGCCTAGGGAGTATAAAATGGGGCATTAACATACATGTTAACATTATTTTATCAAATGCTTAGTATAGAACATTCGGGAAACATACAGAATGAAAACAACAAAATAATTAGTATTTACTGAGAGCATGCTACTTTTAAGGCATCGTTATTGACTTTATCTTGTGAGCTATGTACTATATATGCCCTGTTTTTCAGATAAGGAAAACCGAGGCAAGAACAGTTCCATTCACACGAACTTTCAGTGACAGCCACATCAACAGAAGAACAGTTGGGCTCCTACAAAGACCAATTGCACCGCTGGCTCTGGCTCCAGTCTTTCTTCATATTCTCCACAACCTGGTTTGTTTTGGTTCCCACAGGTACCATTCCCTCTCCTGAACCATCATCTTTGGTCTTTCTACTATACCACTTTCTCACTGGCACACAAGCATGCCTCAGGATTTCTCGTCTTACAGAAAAGACGCAAGAGCTTTTGGCCATTGCATCCAAACCTCGAATAACTTTCTCATTCCTTTCCTCCTTTTCAAGGAGGAGTTCCTTGAATGAGTGGTTTTTAGTCCTTGTTTCTAGGTTTACACCTGCCATTTTATATTATTTCCTCAAATCATGCCCCTCCCAAAATGGACCAAGTCAAAATCAACAATGATCATCCCATTAACATATCCTATGGTTGCTTCTTTGAGCACTTGCTTTAGTTTCCAGCAAATTCGACATCAGTAACCACTCCCTTCTTCTTAAACTACTTATTTTTTTTCTCTTTACAATTATGTCACCATAAAATCCTAGTTTTCCTCCTAACTCCATGACCCAGATTCTCAGTCCTTTTCCTGGACCCTTCTCTTCTGCTCCCCTTAAAATACTTTGTCCCAGGGCTCAGTTTCAGGAAGTCTTCATTTTTCCAGCTCTACTCCTCATCCAGTGAGCAATCTCATCCATTCCCATGGCTTTAAAAACCATCCATATGTTGATGCTTGCTAAGTGTGTATCTCCAGGTTGAGGCAATTACATATCTCCAGGCAATCATTCAATTGTCTCTCCAGTCACTACTTGGATGTCTTATAATCTCAAACTTCAAAAAATTAAAAAGTACTTTTGAAGTTCCCCCCAAATTCACCTCCTACCCTAGTCTTCCCCAACTCAGAAAATGCCACAACTTGGTTTCCCAAACCAAAATCCTAGCAATCATCTTTTATTTCCCCTCATGGTTCACAACCAATCCTCCAATCAAGTTCCACAGATTTAGCCTACAAAATATACCCCAGTGTCATCCACTTCTCTCCATCTCCCATGCCACTACCCTAGCATCTCCACCCTCTCTTCCCAGGATTGCTAGGAAGCCTCATTTTTTAAATTTGAGCTTTGATTGAGTAGGTAGTACACATATTCAAAAATCTAACCATACTGGCTGGAAATGGTTGCTCACGCTTGTAATCCCAGCACTTTGGGAGGCCGAGGCAGGTGGATCACTTGAGGTCAGGAGATCGAGACTATCCTGGCTAACATGGTGAAATCCTGTCTCTACTAAAAATACAAAAAAATTAGCTGGATGTGGTGGCATGCACCTGTAGTCCCAGCTACTCGGGAGGCTGGGGAAGGAGAATCTCTTGAACCTGGGCAGTGGAGGTTGCAGTGAGCCGCAATCTTGCCACTGCACTCCAGCCCGAGTGACAGAGCAAGACCCTGTCTCAAAAAAAAAAAAAAAAAAAAAACACCAAAAAACAAAACAAAAAAAACCTAACCATATCAAAATATATACATCTCCATTCTCCATTGCTCCAGTCCCACCTTTACACTTCACAGGTAACCAAATTTTCACTTTATGCTTAAAGACTCCTTCAAGAGTCTTTATGGAAATACAAAATGTCCATTCCCCCTGTGTTTTTACAGAATTGTTAAAATATCACGCATTCTATTCTGTTCCTTGCTCCTTTCACTTTGCCATACATCTTGGAGATCTTCCCACATGGATGTTAAAGAGAACATTCTCTTTAGTTGCTTAGCATTCTATCATGTGGCTGTGACAACATTTATTTAACTGGTAATCTATCCTTTGACAATTGGGTTGTTTCCAATATTTTCCTACTTCAAATGATACTGCAATGCTCTTGTATATAGTATTCTCATACATGCCATTATATCTGCATTATGAATTACCAGAAGATTATGGAATCAAAGGACACATGCAAAAACCACTTAACTGATTTCTCTGTTTCTTCTCTTGACTTCTACATTGCATTTCCAAGGGCACCTACAGTGGTGTTTTTCAAAATGTAAATCATATTAGTCTACTCCCCAGCTCAAAGCCCTCCAGTGGCTTTCTGCTGCATGTATATGGATTTAAATGCCTGCTTTTAGTCTCCAATGTTTACCTTTTTTGCACTTTACCTACTTGGCCACTCATTAGGCTCCAGCAATTTGTTATATTTCTAGAGCACACCTAACTCTCCTTGCCTTGACCCTTGCTCATCTCTCTACCTGGCACACTCTTCAATCAGATCTTCACATTTTCCCTTTCTAACAACCAGATCTTTACATTTTTCCCTTCTTATCTTCAGATCAGCTTAAATATCACCTCCTCAGGAAGTCTTCCATGACACATCATCGGAAACCCTCCACCCTCACCCTCACTGCTGACACCATTCCGGTATATCATTGTGTTTTATTTTCTTTATTGCTCTTCCTCTTTCTATCCCAAGCTCTTACAACAGCGTCTGACAACAAATGTTTGTTGACTGAAGGATTGTTAACATCTCAGTAAATTTACTTCCAGCAACTTTCCAAAAAGGTATTTTTTTAACACAGGTGAGATGAAATAATGCAAATAATTTTCTGTCGTCCTTTTATCAGCTAGTATTATATTTAAGCATTTCTCCAGAAAATGAAAACTTCTTTGCAAACACTCTGTTTTATGAATTCAGGACAACTTATCACAGGGAGAGATTATAACTTTTTTTTTTTTTTTTTTTTTTGAGACGGAGTCTCGCTCTGTTACCAGGCTGGAGTGCAGTGGCACAATCTTAGCTCACTGCAACCTCCACCTCCTGGGTTCAAGTAATTCTCCTGCCTCAGCCTCCTGAGTAGCTAGGACTACAGGCACAAGCCACTACACCCAGCTACTTTTTGTATTTTTAGTACAGATGGGGTTTCACCATGTTGGTCAGGATGGTCTGGATCTCCTGACCTCATGATGTGCCCACTTCGGTCTCCCAAAATGCTGGGATTTCAGACGTGAGCCACCGCACTCAGCCGATTATAACTATTTTAATCACTCACTTTGTTAGGTAGACAGGTTTCTACAATTTTTATTATTTGAATTAACATAACAATAAACATATTTAAGCAAAAATACTTGTCTGTAACTTTGAATGTTCACTAAAACTGGATTTACTAGGTCAAAAAGTTAAAATCTGTTTAAGCAACCAGATTTTTTTTAATCAAATAGCTTCTCAGAAGATTGCAATAACTTATAACCTTCTAGCAGTAAATCACCCAGTCTTCAGCAGCTTTCATATTTTCTTCAGTATTTACTAATTTAATAGGTAAAGTGGTTCATTTTTTAAATTGTCCTTTCTTATAACTAATGAAGCTGAATATTTATTTAGTTCATCTTTAACTGATTCATAACATTGTATCAACACCCATTTCCACAGGCTTACAAAGAGTTTGGCTGTATTAAAGCCCAATACATCAAGTAATATGGCTGTGAATTTTCTGCCATGGAAAAAAAAGTAGTAAACCACCTATGGGATTACAGCATAAGTACTACTTGCTTTTCTCTTACTTTGGGAAAGATGAACCTCCTTTACAGTGCAATTTTCAGGAAATGCATTGCACTTCCCTTGTTTTCCACATAGGGTGTAATTTCCAGGATCACCGCAATATCTTCCAAGAGTGAGGCATTTTGAAATCACTGAAAGATATTGTGAAGGTTCCATCATGGAGGTTCCATACAGCAGCTTTTGTTTTGCATTTTCCTGAGCCATACGTCTGTTTAGAACCTACCATTAACTTTGATAATTTAATTTTACCCCTTTCCTAAGAATAAAATCCATGCACATGCCAGTATCAGCAAAATAACATCAATTCTCTCTTCTATAGCTTCAGCTAACCTTTAAGTGAATCTTAAAATTTTCTATCACCATCTTCCAAAACTAGGGATTTTATCCAATAATATAAAATTAGCATGTTATAGAGGGTGCTGCACAAATAGCCTACATTGATTCACAGATGACTTTAAAAATTCAGTGAGCCAAGAATCCCACATTATTGATTCATGGTAACAAAACGATGGAGCACAGCTAATCTCTAAAACACATGCTGGGCAGAATGACATTTACAAATGCAGACAGACGGAAACCAATTGGGCATAATTCTTTAAGGATTAAACTGATGGCTGCAATTAGACCTAAGAAGGTAAGCAGTCTCTCTGCTGGGAACTGAGACTCAGCCTCCTGGGTCCAACTCTAGTTTTCTCTCATCCTTGGTTAACCATGGTATTCCACTGTTCCACTGACCGGCTAGTTGAGTAGAGTTCCCCATGACTACTCAGGTTAACTAAATCGGTTTGTAAAATATGGCATGTTACCACTTTGGCTTGCCTCTTTGACTTTTAATAACAACTGCTCTGAAGGGGGCTATGCTTAGGATCATCATAATTTGATGCTATCAGTGTAGAACACCAGATGAGCCCAGCAAAGAGCCTGTAGGGACAGAATATGGATATATTCCTTTGTATATGACCTCCCCCTTCTCCTCCCCTGCCCCTTCCCCTCCCTCTCCCCCTCCCCCGCCCCTCTCCCTCCCTCCCTCCCTCCCTCCCTTCCTTCCTCCCTCCCTTCCTTCCTTCGTCTCCCTCCCTCCCTCTCTCTCTCTCTCTCTCTCTCTTTCTTTCTTTCAACAGAGTCTTACTGGAATGCAGTGGTGCAATCTTGGCTCACTACAACCTCTGCCTCCCAGGTTCAAGCAATTCTCCTGCCTCAGCCTCCTGAGTAGTGGGATTACAAGTGCCCGCCACCACACCTGGCTACTTTTTGTATTTTTAGTAGAGACAGGGTTTCACTATGTTGGCCAGGCTGGTCTTGAACTCCTGACCTCATGTGATCCGCCCGCCTCAGCCTCCCAAAGTTCTGGAATTACAGGTGTGACCACCTCACCCAGCCTAATTATGTTTTTCTGTTTAAAGAAATATCTAGGCTTGACTCATAGGTCTTGGTCTTAGGGAACAATTCTGTCTGCCATTTCAGAGTTGTTTCAAGTAAACGTCACCCAAAGAACAGAAACTCTTACAGTCACCCAAAGAACAGACAACTCTTATAGTCTTAAAATTCATAATGCTTTTCTTATTAGAAAAGCAGAACAGTGATAGGGTGAGAAATATTTTGCAGCCATGCAGTGTAACAGAAAGCACCTATGCTGGGAAATCAAATTCTGTCCCTGTCACTTACTTACACAGTAAGGGCTCCATACATGTTATTATGTCCTAGTTTCCCCATTCTACCTACATCCGGCAGGGTTATTTTGAGACTCTCTTGAGATGACTCAGGGAAGCTCCTAAAAGAGCCTAAAGCACATAGTCTTGAAAGAACTGCCATCCACATTTGATGGTCTCTTGGCTCACTCTCTCCTCATCTTCTCACCATGTTCTTTTCCTTCTCTACTCTTTACTATGCAGTTACATTTTGGGAACCAGCGAGAATACACCCAAAGAAAAACTCCAGGAGAGGGGACAATTTTAGGGACATGGAATTAGCATTTCTATGACAGTTAGGACTCTTTTGTTAAAAATGAGTAACAAACAAACAAAAACCTTGAATTGGAGAATGGAGGTAAAGTACTGGTCGCATAGAACACAAGTTTTGTCCCAAGGGCATCAAATCTCCTTGACAGGCTCAAACTCAGTTTGAAAATTCATAATTATTCCGTTTAACAGAGGGAGAAGGGAGACTGATGGATGGAGGATGGTAGCATGTTTACTTGTTGCAGTGGTAGGGTAGAACAAAAATTCCAACTTTTGAAATAAGACCTTCATGGAGTAAGTCTCCTCTACCGATAGGCTGTGGAATTTTGGGCAACTAACTGTATTAGTCCATTTTCATGCTGCTGATAAAGACATATCCAAGGCTAGGTAATTTATTTAAAAAAAAAAAAAGAGGTTTAAGGAACTCACAGTTCCATGTGCCTGGGGAGGCCTCAGAATCATGGCGGAAGGCAAAAGGCACATCTTACATGGCAGCAGGCAAGAGACAATGAGAACCAAGCAAAAAGGGTTTCCCCTTATAAAACCATCAGATCTTGTGAGACTCATTCACTACCTTGAGAACAATACGAGGAAAACCACCCCCCATGACTCAATTATCTCCCACCGGGGCCCTTCCACAACATGTGGGAATTATGGCAGCCACAGTTCAAGATGACGTTTGGGTGGGGACACAGCCAAAGCACATCACTAACCTAACCTCCTTGAACCTCAGTTTTCTCATCTGTAAAATGGAGATAATTATGACCATAGTAAATGGGACTAAATTCATGACTCAAATGATATCATCAAGATTCACTTTCTTTTTAAAAATATCAATAATTATTTTACTTTATGTGGTATACATTTAAGGGGTACAAGTGCTATTTTGTTACATGCATATATTGTCGAGTAGTGAACTCTTGGTTTTTAGTGTGTCCATCACCCAAATATTGTACATTGTACCCATGAAGTAATTGATCATCACCTGCTCCACTTCCATTCCTTCACCTTTCCAAGTCTCCAATGTCTATTGTTCCATACTCTATGTCCAGGTGTACACATTATTTAGCTCTCACTTACTTCTCCATCTTTCAACCCTTTTGCCATGCAAGTTTTGTTCTTAAAATCCTACGTGCTCCCAGCTTCTCCAGCCTTCCCCTAGTTTAAAGTCCAGCTAAAATGCAGGAGCTTCACCCAAAGTCCTGATGCTGTTTGACTGGCCTGGGGAATGTGGGTGCTGAGTGAAGCCTGAGAGTCCTTTTCCATCTGGAATCCTGGAGTCAACCCTTCCCAAACTGTGTGGATAGAAAATGGAAATGGACTGGGCGCAGTGGCTCACGCCTGTAATCCTGGCACTTTGGGAGGCCGAGGTAGATGAACCACCTGAGGTCAGGAGTTCAAAACCAGCCTGGCCAACGTGGCAAAACCCCACCTCTACTAAAAATGCAAAACAAACAAACAAACAAAAAAATTAGCCGGGCTTGGTGATGGGCACCTGTAATCCCAGCTACTTGGGAGGCTAAGGCAGGAGAACTGCTTGAACCTGGGAGGTGGAGGTTGCAGTGAGCTGAGATTGTGCCATTGCACAGCCTGGGCAACAGAGTGAGATTCCATCTCAAAAAAAAAAGGAAATGGAAATGATAAATGCCTAGAGTGATGGATATCGCAATAACCCTGATTTCATCATTACAGACTGTTTGACTGCATTAAAATATCACAAATACCTCATAAACATGTACAACTATTACATATCCAAAACAATTAAAAATGAAAAAGAAAGTGGAAGTGATGGATTCCCAAATAAAGTAGGAAGCTGTAACCAGAAGATGAAAAAATGAATGCACCAGAGGCAAAGCACAGTTGTTTACCATGTTTGCCCAGCTGAAAATCAATGGCAATGTTGTTTGTCAGTCATTCTTAACCCTGGTTGCAGATTAAAATCACCTGAGAACTTACTTAAAAAAAAAAAAAAGAATGGCTGCTATCTGGGCTTCAACCTCAGAAAGGATAAATCAAACTCCCTGAGTGCAGGAACTGGACAATGATGGTTTAAAAGCACCCAGATGATCCTAACATTCAGTCAGTGTTGAGAACAGTGTCTATGTAGACTTATGTACACAACCAGATGGGATATTTAGGTGGGGGATTTTCTTCTGAAACTTCTATACAAAATTACAATCCCCATCCAAGTTGGCAAGATTGCAAATTTAGAAGACACTAGGATCTTGTCAGTGTTGCTGCTTCTCAAGTAATTACAGACCCTTAGAGTCTGAAAGATTCGGGCTATCAGTGAGTCGCAGCCTCCATTCAAAATACGAATCAACTCCAGGGCAGTCTGACGTCCAGTTTTTTCTTGTATGTCTCTGATAATTGTGAACTCATGACTTTGTGGGGTAACATAGTCTATTTTGTTTTTGTCATTACTTTGACTTCCTAAGACCTACATATGAGAATTCTGACCCGAAGCTCTACAAAATCACTTCTCTGTAATTAATATGACTTAAAATGTGTTCTTTGTTATCCGGCACACATTCACAGCTAGTTAGCGATAGAGCTGGAGGTTGATCCAGGTTTACTTTGAAATAAATAAATATATTTTATTTATTTATTTATTTATTTATTTTTTGAGATGGAGTTTCGCTCTTGTTGCCCAGGCTGGAGGGCAATGGTATGATCTTGGCTCACCACAATCTCTGCGCCCCAGGTTCAAGCGATTCTTCTGCCTCAGCCTCCCGAGTAGCTGGGATTACAGGTATGTGCTACCACGACTGGCTAATTTTGTATTTTTAGTAGAAATGGGGTTTCTCCATGTCAGTCAGGCTGGTCTCGATCTCCCGACCTCAGGTGATCCACCCGCTTCGGCCTCCCAAAGTGCTGGGATTACAGACGTGAGCCATTGTGCCCAGCCTAAACTACTTCAATATTATGCCATCTAGAGTTAAAAAAAATGCGGAGGAAGAGGTGTTAACACTGAGAAAGCTGAAAAACAAAGTGATCTAAGTAAACCCAAACAAATGTGACATGGCAATAAATGTAAATCTTTTAAGCTCCCCACTTGAAAGTCAGAGACTCTGAGATTGGATCAAAAGTTAAATTCCCACCTTATGCTGTTTACATTAGCTAAGCCTAAAACAAAATCACACATTTGGGTTAAATGTAAAAGAAGAGGCAAACACATGCCAGTCCAGTGCAAACAAAAGTCAAGCCAGAGGCAGCAACTGAATGTCAGACACTGTAGAATTCAAGCAAAATATCTTAAAATAGAACAACAGGATTGTTTTATACTGATAAATATCCAATTCACGAGGCAAATCAACAGTCATAAATGTTTACTTGCTGAAATCATTAAATACCTAGAGCTAAAATTACTAGCAATACGAGACAAAAATGACATAAACACAATCAATGGTGTGAGATTTTAACACTCAGAGTTTTTGACAGATTAAGCAGACAAAAATAAATAAGGATGCAGTGGATCTGCATAATAAAATTAATGCTGACTGAATAGATTTTTAAACATTATATCGAGAAAACAATTGAACTTCTTGTAAGAGATAAACTAATACAATTTCCAAAATATATATCATTAGGTCACACACACTCAAAACAACAAAGTTTGGTAAGTGGTAGTTCACGTCACATTCTCTGGGCATGTATAGAAAATACTAATGTAAAAGAATATATAGAAAATGTGTATAAAATAGTATTCTCTGGGCATCCATAATAGAAAACACTTCAAAATCTAAAAAGCAAATAAACCAAAAACCCATCCAAAATTTCAAAAAGCTGAAAAAAATTTCCAGATCTTTACAAATTGAAAATCTGCCTCCTAAATAACATGTTCATCAAAGAGAAAATGAAAATATTGGTTATAGATTACTTAGAAATTAATGATCTCAGAAAAACAGTATACAACAATGTGATAATCCAAGATTTCAGCCTTAAATTTTATTATTAACTGAGAAAAAATGAAAAGAAATTCACTGAGGAAAGCACAGCAATGAGTTTTCTTCAAAGGGAGCAAGTCAAAACTAAGAAAAGTATAAGGAATAAATAAAGGATAGATCTTAAAATCCCAATAATTAGAAAAGCAAATAATCTGTATAGTTAATACATAAATCGAAATGGTATTTTCTTTGTAAACAGAAATATTAAAAAGTTAGAAGTTAGAATAATAGCCAATGTTTACTGAGCACTTAGTATGTGCCTCTCAGTGATTAATTGTGTTATTAGCAATACCACAGGCTGGGCATAGCGGTTCTTGCCTATAATCCCAGGCTGAGGCGGGAGGATCGCTTGAGGTCAGGAATTTGAGACCAGCCTGGTCAACACAGGGAGATCCCGTGTCTACAAAAAATTTAAAACATTAGCCAGATGTGGTGGTGCACATCTGTAGTCCCAGCTACTCAGGAGGGTAAGGCAGGAGAATCCCTTGAGCTGGGAGGTAGAGGATACAGTGAGTCATGATCACGCCCCTGCATTCCAGCCTGGGTGACAGAGCAAGATTCTATCTCCAAATAAACAAACAAACAAGCAAGGAGGGCCCTATTATTATCTTGATTTTACAAATAAAGAAATTGAGGAAGACAGAGAGGACCCAATGGGCTCAAAAGCACTCAAGCAACGAGCAACAGAATGGGGTCATAAGAGTACCATTATTCTGCATGACCTAAGCTCCTATAACCTCTCGATATAAAGAAAGAATGAGAGTAAAAGCCAGACATTAATAATTACAAGGTAACTGAATCTATAATAAACATATAATTTTAC
Organism: Theropithecus gelada; assembly: GCF_003255815.1. NCBI lineage: Eukaryota > Metazoa > Chordata > Mammalia > Primates > Cercopithecidae > Theropithecus > Theropithecus gelada. The sequence goes on from NC_037688.1 coordinate 66,246,704, forward strand.
GCTAAATAAACCTGAACATCTTAAGGATATTTATGGCTTTCTTAGAAAATAAATTATAAATATTGACTCAGTTGGAATTTGAGTATATCAAAAGTTTAGGAGACATTGAATAAGTCATATAAAAATCATCTCTGAAGGAAGTACTAGGCCTAAATTATTCTAAATGCTCAATATTTCAAAATTTGGAAAAATAAATAATTCTCATGCTAGGTAACAATTTAGGAAGAAAAAAAAAATGCGTCCTGATTTCTCTAATGAGGTTGGCATGAGTCTGTTGCTGCGACCTAACAAAACAAAGAAGGAAGAAGCTCCGATCTAATCTTACATATTGATACAGATATAAACACGCTAAATAAAATACAAGCAAACCTAATTCGGCTATGCTTTTGAAGGATAATTCACCACGACCAAGTAGATTTTATTCCAAGAAACCAAGGACGATTTAATACTAGAAATAATTTAATATTCAGAAAAATCTATTAACATCCTTTATCACACCAACGGGTCAAAGGAGAAATATCATAGTCAAATATTACAAGGTCTTTGACAAAATGCAATAGCCATCTCTGATTTAGTCTTTAAAATGCAGAATTCTTGGAATAGAGGAATATTTCGCTAACACTGGAAAGAATAGTTCTCATGTATCAACAGCTGACACTTTACTGAACTGTAAAATACCAGAAATGCTCCTGTTAAAGTCATGGACAAAACAGAGGTCTTGCCTTTCAACAGTTTTAGACACTGAAGCAGACAAGCAGGAAAACGAAACTGTAGTTTATCACCAGCTTGGAAGCACAGGCACTGCCATTTGACCTGGGCTTGGATTTTGGCTGCCTCCCTCTCCAGCAGTTGAGCCCTATTTTGGTAAATCAGTAAGTCGGTTTCTTCTGCATGAGGAATGGTAAAAGGACAGTGAAGGATTAAATAAGTGGACACAGAGAGACCCCTTGGCACAATGCCTGATGCAGGGCAGCGTCTGCATTTACAACTGCTTCTAGGCTCAGAAATATGAGTTGTTTCTTTACTAGAGATTCCAGTAAGGTCAACGGATAAGTGATGAGAAGTACCCAAGAGTTTAATGAAATATCCAGAGGCCATATAAATACACACAAATAGCAGTGAAAATTGGTTAGAAGATAGAAGTGCCTCAACAGGCCTCTTGCTGACAGTTAGATTTTGTAGACTGTTGTCCTTACTGCAAGGCCCCATTGTTGCCTCATCCCTGACCAGCCACATCTTATAATTATTGTTTAGGTTTCAAATCATTCATCACCTCCTTGTGGAAGCTTTTTCTGACCCCCAGGCCAAATCCCCTACCAAGTGTGCTTTTAACTGGATCATCTTCTTTGACACACTTGTCATAGCAGAAATTTTATATTTTTGTAGAATTATTGGATTAATACCTGTTTTCTCCTCAAGCCTTAAGTTCTGAGTGTATTATGCAGCTAATAAAATTATGTTTATGTAAAAGAATTTAATGTCTACATGTGAATTTATTTTTAAATGCATCATACAAATCAGTATATAAGCACTCAATCTTCACTTCTAAAATTACACATTAGTATATGCATAAAAGATAAAACATACTCATCAACATATTAACAGTGATACTAGAATTTTATTAAATTTTCTTTCTCATATTCATTAATGCTTTTAAATATTTAATATAAGTGAACAGTATTTATCCTTTGAATGATAAGGCTTTGCCAAAATACCTAAATTTTAAAAACACTTAAAATAGATACTTTTCCATTTCTTTTTTCTTTTTTACCATCAGGTGACAGGTGTTTAGATGGCTGGTCACTGATGCTGACCACATATAAATATATGTATATATTACATAGAATTGTCTTCTCTCACAAATTTATCTTCCTGACTGGTAAACTATTATTCCTACCGAAGAAAGCAAAGAATTGAGCATATTAAAAAAGAATCAGCAATGATGGTAAAATCTGGAGAAATATTTTAATCTCATTAATATAAGAACAAGCCCATATCTCAGCCCCCACAGAATTACACATCTAGCATCCCTTCACTTACACACACACACACACACACACATACACGGTACCAGCAATTGGTCACCAAATGAACACTAAGTATCTACTACGTAGCTCAGCCCTGGGCTAGCTATTCAGAGGGCTTAGTCCCTGCCCTTGGTGAGGTCGTTGGCCACGGAAACCAACACATTGAGAAAAGAAAACCAACAGCACAAAATGGAATGTGAACACTGACAAACAAGTGTTAGACAGTAGTTTTGCACATTTACACCTTCCCACCCATCACGGGCTGCCAGCAGGACTACCGGTGGTGGTGTGAATCAACTCTATTTCCATCGTAGCTGTATAAATAGAGGAATGACTTGAGGAACTCCCCGTGCTAACCAAATACATTCAAATACCTTTATTGGGGTCTGTTCTTTTGCCACCCCCTAGCTGGCATGTTGTCTTCTAGTCTGCAACCACAGAGCAGTGCACCTGCCAAAACTTCTTCAAATGGCCTTCTTCCATTTTGGGCAACTGATTCTTCTCTCTCATCGCCCACAGGAAGTCTGGGTCAAATGCCCATCCTTCTTTTTCTTAGTCTCCTAAGATCCTTTTGTTACTGTTCTTGACACCCTATATTCTACTTTCTTCTTGCCCTCTCTGATTCACCCACCAGACCAAAGCTCTTTGTACTCATTTTTTATGTATCTCAGTAGGTCCAATTCCTAGCTCTGTGTTCTGGACATACTTTGTGCTTGGCCAGTGTATGTCACTTTCAATGAATGAAGAACGAATAAATGAAATTTACCTCTGGAGACCTTTACAACCTTGCATTCCTTGCCTTTGCTTAAGCTGTTCCATGCATCTGAGATGCCCTTTTCTCAACTAATTTCCTTATGTTCAAATCCTAACCTCCATCCTTAAAGGTCTGGAAGGAATGCCTTCTACTCCAGGAAAACTCCCCTGGCTTCTCGGCTATCAGTGACTTCTCCCTCTTCCAATTACTACAGTTCTTTATCAAAATTTCCCACATTCTACCCAGACTTAGTGTTATTCGTGGACATATTTTTACATGCCCCTCCCCATTAATTGATATACTCTGTGATGTCAGAGACTACGTGTCTCCTCTATTCCGGTCCTCCTCTCAGTGACCACCACACTGTAGACAATAAATTAATAACAGATTTAGGGTAAATGGATACATGCGGGTTAGTGCCTTGTAGATGTCAGCCCTCTGTTCATTTCCTCCATGGCTGGATTTGGCAAATTTGAACAGAAGGAGATACAGTCAAGACAAGTTCTTAGATCTTATTAGGAACTCAAATATTTCCATTCCTGCCATTTTTTATGGGATGCTTTTTTAACCTGGCCTACCAGGAAATGTGTGTGATTTACTATAAGTATCTGAATGAACTTGAAGTGTCAGGAGAAACATGAGACCATCATCTGAAGGGTGGGTGGTGGTGGGGGGCGGGGAGTGGTGGTGTGGGAATTGATGAATGAAATTCTTTCTGGAAATACACTCTTCCAGGAGGGGAATGCAATGACAGCTCTCCATTGTCTCATCAAAGCTTACTTCTGAAGAGAGAAGACTTGGTGGACACAGGTCAGGCGAGCTGGCTGACCTTCCGCTCCTCTCATTTCTGAGCTTTCCCAAACATACTATTTTTCTCCTCCTGCCTGGGCTTGATCTTGGCGGCTCCTGCAGCAAGAAGGGGAGTTATTTTGGGGAGACAGTTGATGCTGGGCGAGTCCTCCTACAGTTCAGCGATAGCTGTTTGAAATGTTAAATGCCTCCCAGATGGAGATACTTAGCATTTGTAGGAGGAATAATTTGGAGGAGAAAATGCATTTGTCTTTTTGGCATCCTGTGGATTCCGTTACAGAAGACAGAGAACACTGTGAATCCTGCCATCCACATGTCAGTGTTTTCCTGGAATTTTGCTAGTCCCAGGTGACTGTGCTGCTGCTGCTGCTGCTTCTGGGGATATCAAAGTTTGGATGTGCCAATGCTCAAGGAAAAGGAGTATGGGAATGAGTCTCAGAGGTCAGAGAGCTTCCAGAGTGCCCGGGAACCATCGGGGCTTAGCCTCCCTGCTACCATTGGCAAATGCTTCAATCATGTAGACCAGATGGTTTTTACTTTTGGGTGTAATCTTTTGTACGCAGAGAGGCTGAAAAATGTAGTGCTGACTAGCAGAGAGAACCAGGGATTGAGAGGCATAAGTTCTGGCCTTGCTTTTGCCACTAACTTTCTTTGTGGCTTCAGGCAAACTACCTTGCCTCACAAAGCCTCTGTTTCCCCAACCTTTGAGGTGAAAAGATTGGGTTAGATCATCTTTAAATTCTTCTCTAAGTAAAGAACAATGCTATGGTGCTTGCTGTCATGGCTTATGAAGAAGGTGACGTTACAGCAGAAGGGTAACTTGGAGTTTTCCTTCAATATGAGCTTCCAGGTGCTAGGAAGAGAAGACTTCATTGAATTGTTCATGATGCCCGATTATTCGTGGCAAGCACAGAGTGGGTCATTCACAAAAAATACTGAATCAATGACCCTTTCATTTATTTCTTGGCACCTATGGAACCTCTGTGGCCCATCAATAAGCTTCATCAAAAAGGTATGCCTTTGAGTAAGCAGCTGCTTTTAGCACCAGAGTGAATCTGAACTGGATACAAAGCTCAGTTCTGAAAAATTGTAACCGGGTAATTGTAGTGAAAGTATTCTCACAACACACTGAGATGTGCAAAGAAAAGTGTGCCTCCTTTATCTTCTACATTAGCCTCACACACATTTTAGGAATCCCCTCATCCCCTCGGATAGGTGGGTAGGTGGATCAGGGATGCTAAATTTAGTTAAATCCAGTCAGCTTTGTCCTATGCAATGATGAAAATAATATCTACAGGAATTCATGCTCTTTTGGACAATGCTGTCTTTCCAATTTCTCTCTTCTCCTCCTGATCATTCCTGAGATAGATTCTGGGTACCGGGGAGAGGGGAAGTAGGCAACCTTGGATTCTTACATGTTTTAGGCTCCCCTGCACCCTGCAGCAATGCACTGTGCCCCTCTGGTCACTGGTCATTTTATCAGGATCTGATGGAAAAGCTGGGGCTGCTAACTTATGGGCTATTTTCTTACTTTGTCTGGACACAGATTCTGACTTGACCTCACAATGGCTGTTTGGAGGGCTGGACAAACCTGATTCCAGTGTGCCCTGCTCTAGGAACCATGTACCATAGCTCTCAGTTGCAGAGTAACGTATCCCACCCCGGTAAACCCCCTAGATGCAATCTCAGCTACCTTTCTCCTCTTCCATCATGAGGCATGGGTACACAGCTTGATTCATTCTACTACACAGGATTTTAGTGTCACTTGGTAATAATAATGCAACCTCTCTCTCTCTCTCTCTCCCCTTCTCTTTCTCTGCATCTCTGTATCTCTAACTTTGTGTTTCTCTTCCCTCTAACCTTGCTATGCTACTATCACTTTGATATGGAAGTCTCAGTGTCTGTAGAGGCAGCTTGGGAGGTGTCTACTTCCCAAATCTCAACCTACATCCAGGCTTGAGCCTGAGAAGAGATAGGAAGGACCCATGCCCCTTCCAGCACGGGAGCATCCTTTTTTCCTTACCTCAATCCATTCTGAGCCAGAAAAACACACGATTTCCACTTTTTCCTATTTTGTGATGGTTTTGCCTACATTTTATTCTCCTCTTTTCTGAGTTGAATTTTTTTTCCTCTTGCTTTTCCTGGGGATAACGGTATAATGGTTGCCTGGAAATGCAATGTTTATGGTATAAGATAAAAAGAAATAAATACTATTTTAAAATATCATTTCCATTACAAAATCATTTCTTCAATTGCTGAAAGAGACTTGCTTGACTGAGGGTGATACACTTTCTTCTCTGAGAGCCTTCCACCTATAAAACGACGTGGTTAGATGTCACATCCATTAAAATCCCCTCCAGTTCTTGTGTCTTAGTCTCACTTAACAATGAGATGCTATAAGAGGCTCTCCAGATAATTTTCCAAACTAGCCATTCTATTCATAAACCAGTTAGAGTACTATTTGTTTGGCATCTTACCAATAAAAAAATTGAGCTTATCAAACTTTTGCCCAGATAAACCCTACTATGAGTACTGAGACTTAATCATTTACTACCTAGCAGCTACGGATACAGTTTATCCAACAAGACTAGAAACCACAGACTATCCCATGAAGAATGCAGTTAACATAGGAAGTGACTTTCAAGTCAGAAAAAAGAGGAGAAGCAAAACAAAACGGCAGCTGACAAGAGGAGTTAAGTTCTCCTCTAACTGGCTAAAGCCTGAGACTGGTGGTTTCTCATAAGGTGAAATGGGAAAGGATTCCAGACATAACAACACAGAGGTCCTGGTATATCCTATTGTAACAAGGAATTAACTAAAACGTTGCAGAGAAACTTCCTGGCAGATTATAAGATTCAGAAAGTGGAAAGGCTGAAACATGATATCCACACACAAAGTGCTCTAAGGAAAAGAATTCAGGGGCTGTGGTTGAAGGCTTGATGATTGTTCTCCAAGTTGAAGCTGTCTCAGTTGCTCTAACATATGCACTTAATCTCCCCCACTTTATACACAATCCATACATTGTCTAGGATCTTTCTTTCTTTCTTTCTTTCTTTCTTTCTTTCTTTTTTTTTTTTTTGAGATGGAGTCTCACTCTGTTGCCCAGGCTGGAGTGCGGTGGTACCATCTCAACTCACTGCAACCTCCACCTCCCATGTTTCAGCGATTCTCCTGCCTCAGCCTCCCAAGTGGCTGGAATTACAGGCGCTGGCCACCACGCCCAGCTAATTTTTGTATTTTTAGTGGAGACAGGGTTTCACTGTGTTGGCAAGGCTGGTAGGATTTTTTTAAACAAACAACAAAAAAAGTAGTAATTACGAATGGCACATTTTAGCTATTCTAAGTATGGATGAGAAAGTGAACTCTGCCATTCAGAAAAATAGAATAAAAACATCTTTCTGGGAGGATGCATTGTTGAATTGTGATGTTTCATTCTTTTTGCCTATCAGGAAATATTTACTGTGGCTGCTGTATGTAGTATATAGGCACAATGGGATGCTGTATTATGCAACACAGGTTCAGTCCCTCACCTTGCTGCTAAAAATCAAGTAGAAGGGGTGGGAAAATATATCAAACATTCCACTAAGTGTACTAAGTGCTAACACAGGCGATGTAGACAGGTGTCTGGATTCAGATTTCTATGGAAGCTGTAACTTATCTAGTGGTGAGGAAGGCAGGAAAAGTTTCCAAGAGGAAACAAACTTCAATGGACAGAACGAATAATCCCAATTGGCCTCCATAAAGAGGCTTTCCACCAAAATGAGATCTGGCTTCCCATATTTGGATTCCCAGATCGCAGCCCCCACGACACTTGAGTTGTCAGACCCAAAGAAGTAAGACATAGTATGTTTTCCTCAACCTCTCTCCACCTGCTACTTGAGCCCATTCCTAATCTATCGGTCTCTACTTATAAATATCTACTAAACTTCCAGCAGCTCTGCATGGCTGCCTTTAATGTTGACACAGAGAACAAGAGGTTGGTGTTTCTTGGAGCTTCCCAAACTACAAAAAAACCTGCTAACACTTGAAAACCACAACGCTGACAAAGACATCATGGACTGGAAGTTCCAGCACTGAGCCAATTTTATGTATGCATTTATTTGTTTGTTTAAAGGGAAGGACTTTTTTTCAACCACTAAAAGAGTTCCTCAAAATTCCCTAGTTCCCAATGCAAGCAGACATCAATAACGTATTTAAGGCTGGTTTTTTTTTTTCATTCCTTGTCTTCTAGCAGCCCTCAGGGGCTGTCATATTGAGTTTCAGCACTCACAATCTAGGTCGCAAGGAAGAACATGCCTAGAATCATGTAGAGTGGCCAAACACACCCCAGGGCCTCCAGTTTTATCCCCTTAACAAAGGACTTGAAGAGTCTGCTGAACAACCAGCTGATGCTAACGGACCTCACAGGAGGCTCATAACAAGAATGTTATCTGTTAGGAACTGGTTTTCTTACACTGATTTTACCTAGCAAGCAAGGAATCACTCATAAAAAAAAGGAATATCCTGAAGTTGTAAGAAAGACAGTTATGGCTTCAAATTCAGCTCTTGGATTTGTTTGCTATGTGATATTGGGCAAGTCACCTAACCTTTCTGAGCCTCGGTTTACTCATCTGTTCAATGGGAAGCATTGCTTTCTTGTAAGAATATTGTTTTAAAAATAAGTCTTATGTTTGCCAAAGCAATGTATACACATTGCTTTATTAAAAACTTGAAGAGCGTTGGAAGTCTTTTAATAAAAATCAGAAGTTTCAACTCTCATCACCCCTGAATCTTACTCCTTGGGGTAGCTGCTCTCAACTCCTCTGGCTGATTAATATTCTACAGATGTAAATACTGCAGATTTCTCCAGTCTTCTCCATTCTCAGATCCCTCCACCTTGTTTTTCAGGTTGCTTCTTTGGGTCTCTCTCTTCTGCATTGGAAATCCTCCCCACGGTCTGGTCAACTTGAAGATCAGGACTCTACGAAGCCATTTGTGACTTCCATGCACGTGGGGTCAGGACTGTTGACTGATGAAATTCCTTGTAGGATGATGAGGCAGCGAGTCAGCCTATTCATTGGGGGCCACCATATTTCAGGATCTTGACGTCTTTTCTCAGGGATCTGTCACTTTCTCCAGATAAAAATCCTCTAAGCATTTGGCTGAGAAGAGAGAAGGGCTGAATGGCTCAAGTCTTGACTCATTTCTCTTCCCACTGTCTGTTGTCTCTGTTGACCCCTTGAGTCCTGAGCCTTTCTGACTTATTATCCACAGAAATCCCATTTCTGTGTGATGGGGATGAGAGGAGAAAAGGGAGGTAGTTGTCTGACTGTGTCAGGGAAGGGATAGGCCCCTGAGAGCCAAGAGCTCTGCACACGGTTTCTAGATCCAGCTCACTCTCACCTTGCATATACCTGGATGCCTTAACATGCCTGGAATATAATTGTGTTTACTCTGTGATGTCACTTGTCTCTGCTTCTCTCCTCCTTTCCACTTTCCTCTCTCCCCTTCTTGCTTTATTCCTTTCTTTCTTCCCTTCTCCCTCACTTCCTTCCCTTGTTCCTTTCTTCCTTACTTCCTGCAACCTTTTCAATGGAGGGAAATGAGATAAACTCAACATGACTCTCAGCTTTTCACCCCTTACTTTATTAACAGAAGTTCTGTTGGGAGGCCTAATTGAGAGGAAAGATGTGGAGTCTCTTACTGAACATCTGGCATACATTTAAATGCTCAGCTACACTTATTTCTGCATCATGCCTCTCAGCATCACCTCGGACATTCCCTGACATCCCCAAAGGAAAGAACCTGTGGCCTGAGAGACAAGATTTTTAGGAAATTCCTAGAGCTCAGGGTACATCCTCGAAGAGCGGGTGGGAGGGAGGGTTCTGAAATGCCCCCTTTCTCCAGGTCAGTCAATTAATTCAATTAATCCTCAAGACAACTTCATTAGGCAGTTGCTCTGACGATTATTTCTATTTTAGGCCCTTGGTCTTCCTATCTATGCACTATATCACCATGGTCTAGGACAGTCACTTATTTAGGGAAGGAAAAGGTGAGAAATAGCCCAATACAACCATCTTTCCCTGTGGAAGCCTTCCCACCAGAACCTACACATACATAGAATTATCCTAGCATGATCTCAGACACAGACACACACACACGCCTGCGTGCTCCAGAAAGTGGTAACTAATAAGTGAAACCATGGTTCCGAGGTCTCCTGGTGCCTGAGCTCCCCTGCAGGGCTCCCAATCAATACAAGGTTCGCTGTCTGCAACTTGGCTGAGTTACTAAGATTACAAATGAAAATCAGCCCCCAGAGGGTGCAGCGTTCCTGTAGCACAGAAGCAAAGCATAATTCTTGCTTACACTCGGCTTTGTGATCGGTTTCTCCCCTGGTAGCTAGTCTTGTAACTTCTTTTTAGAGCTGTCAATCTTATAAAAAAAACACACACACAGCCCCAAACTTCTGCAGATCAAGACTTTCTCATCTCACTGGAGTGTTCCCTCCCCACTAACCACAGGATACTCTGTTTCTCTGCGGCTGTTTCAAATGGAACAGCTTTTTTGGTAGTTTAAAAAATATATATTGAACAAATAGTGATAATAATAACTATCATTATTGTTGGGCTCATTGTTATCATTTCTAGTTCCTGTGTCTAATTCTGTGTCAGATGTTGTACAAGACACTCTGTAGCCAGTATCTCTACACCTTCCCCAACCCACACAGTTTATGTATAAATATCATTTCCTGACAATTAAGGAAACTGGGGCTCAGAGATGGTAAACAACATCCTCAGGGCCACGCAGCCAGTTAAGAGGGATTCAAACCCAGTTACCCTATTGACTGCAGTAGCTCTAGAACCTCCATTCCTAACACTAAGAAAGGATTTCAAATACAGGGTGACTGCCTTAAAAACCAGGCTCTCGGCCAGTCGCGGTGGTTCATGCCTGTAATCCCAGCTCTTTGGGAGGCCAAGGCAGGCAGATCACAAGGTCAGAAGCTGGAGACCATCCTGACCAACATGGTGAAACCCTGTCTCTACTAAAAATAACAAAAATTAGCGGGGCGTGGTGGCGGGTGCCTGTAATCCTAGCTACTTGGGAGGCTGAGGCAGGAGAATCGCTTGAACCTGGGAGGTGGAGGCTGCAGTGAGCCGAGATCGCACCATCACACTCCAGCCTGGGCAACAACTCCATCTAACACACACACAGACACACACACACACACACACACACACACAAACCAGGCTGTCTTCCTGGGTTCTGTTGATGAGTCTGCCTCAGAGACAATACCTGGATTCCAACATATTCCTTGGTTTCTGGATCCATCATCTTCATAGTTAAAAGAAAAAAAAAAAAGCCAATTGCCTTCCTCCTGGGAAATTTACATCTCTTAAAAGGGTAACAAATATCTCACGTTGTCAGTCTATGAGACATTGTCAGAGTTATCTTTCCATGGGTCCAGCGACCTCGTAGCTCCCCCAGATGTACAATGTAGGGAGCAAGAAAGCTTGGCTCTCTCCTTAAACTAAGGTTCATTAGAAGATCCAAATGCAAACCTTTTAGACCAGCTCAGGAGGTGAGGACGAGGTTCTCTTGTCCCCCGTCTCACTGCCGGGGACACACTGGTGATCGACTTTGAAAACCAGGCAACAGCCTCCTGAGTGTGGCAAGTCTTCTAAGACAGGCCTCAGCAAATCCATCGAATTCATCCGAGAATGCTCTTAGCTGCAAGTAATGGAATGGCCAACAAATACATCCCTCTTTTCTCATAACCATTAGGCTGCAGACCTTAGTTCAATGGTCAAACGGCCTGAGGCCAACATCTGTGTGATTCCCAAGGCTTTCTCCTCATGGTTTGCTCTCCTTCCAGGCATCATGTCCAGAATCCAGGTAACATGAAACAGGAAACACATATGTGTGTGCCTGTGTGCCTGTGTGTGTCTGCATGTGTAATAATATTTAGAGTAATGAATTCAGGGAGTGTACCAGATATAGCTGTCCTTTTTTTTTTTTTTTGTAACCAAAAAACCCAAAAACTTTTGGAAACCTCTTCTAGCAAACTGTTATATCCTTGGCCATATCTATGTCATATAACTACTCCTAGTTCCCAAGAAATCTGGGACATCAAGAGTTTTAGTTAAGTACATTTCTACCCAGAATAAAATTGGATTTTTTTTAAATGAAAGAGTAAAGCAGTGTCAGGTAAGCACCCTCTGAATGATCAGTGCAAATCCGTTTGGTCACCCTGAATTCCAGTTGTCTCCAAGCATCTCAGGTACTCCACAAAGGCTTCTTCCTCTCAGGATAAGCCCCCAATTTCCCCTCAGGAGTTTTCAAATATCAACAAGGGTGAAGGATAGCTGAAGTATGCATGAATTATTCATCAAGGTTTTTACCTTTGATTTTTCTATAGGAGTTGATATACAATGTACTTTTGTTAACAACTAGAATCTGATTTGTGCACCTGATGGTTTAAATATTCTGCCTTAGGACATAACAATCACCCAGCATGTAAATGGAATTCAACCATATCCTAGTGTGATTAGAGGTGGAGTAACAGCCACATCTCAAGGAGACTCTCACATAGATGTTGATTCTAATTCAGTGTCTGCCTTCCACTGTTTGTCTGCCTGGACCCTTGTAACAGGTCTGCTGGAAATCCTTCATCCTAAACACTCGGCTAGTGTTGAACACAGAACTCTCGCTAAAGTAAACAAGGAAATATGGAAGGGGATTTAAAAAATAATCTTGGCATCCAACAGGCTGGAGTTGGAATCTTGGCTCTGTTGCTTGCTTACTTTTTCACACTAGTCAGTTCATCTGACCTCTCAAGACCTCAGTTTCCCCAAATGAGAAGTAAAAACATCAATACTTACTTCAGAGAGTGATTTTCCAGGTTAGACAACATATTTAAGATATCTAGGAAGGTCCCTGGCACATGATAGACTTTAAGGAAACATTATTCCTATCAGCATTCTTTTAAGAAAGCAGAGTTGAAATGTTACTGAAATGCCAGGGGTTCAGTCTAGGTCCTGCTGCTCATAGCACAGAGAGCTAATCACTGAGACAATGAGTATTGCCAGAGAAGAAGGCTTTATTTGAGTGCTGCAGCCAAGGAAACAGGAGATTAGTTTCAAATCCATCTTCCCAACCAAGTAAAACAGGGCTTTATATAGCAGGGAAGAAATGTGGGAAAAATAGGAATTAGGGAGGAGTTAGGAAGACATCAACAGGAAGCAGGTGTTCATTAGGCAGTCATGACAGGTGAGGGGTCTGGCGTCTCACTGTCCAGATGTGGTGACCTAGTGAGTTTCCATTCCTTGATACTATCTGGGAAGGCTGATGGTCTGTTTCCTAAGAAAGAAACTCAGTTAAGATAAATTTGAGTTTCAAGCTTTAAGACTCTGAGGGGCAGGCACGGTGGCTCACGCCTGTAATCCAAACACTTTGGGAGGCCAAGGCGGGTGGATCACCTGAGGTCAGGAGCTTGAGACCAGACTGACCAACATGGAGAAACCCTATCTCTACAAAAAATACAGTATTAGCCGGACATGGTGGTGCATGCTTGGAATCCCAGCTACTCGGGAGGCTGAGGCAGGAGAATCGGTTGAACCCGAGAGGCAGAGGTTGCAGTGAGCCAAGATCATGCCATTGTACTCCAGTCTAGGGAACAAGAGCAAAACTCCATCTCAAAAATAAAATAAAATAAAAAATAAAAACAAAACAAAAAAGATTGTGAGGGTCAATTTCTATGTTTATTCAAGAAAAACCAATAACATAAATTCTGTGGGACAATTGGGCTGGTTTTAGTCTCTGCTTTCTATTTGTCAATTCCTCAATTATGGGGAATCTGGTCATTGATCTTTCTAGCTGCTTTATGCTGAGAAGGGGTGATAAGAATTTAGAAGGGGCGGGCCGGGCGCGGTGGCTCAAGCCTGTAATCCCAGCACTTTGGGAGGCCGAGACGGGAGGATCACGAGGTCAGGAGATCGAGACCATCCTGGCTAACACAGTGAAACCCCGTCTCTACTAAAAAATACAAAAAACTAGCCAGGCGACGTGGCGGGCGCCTGTAGTCCCAGCTACTCAGGAGGCTGAGGCAGGAGAATGGCGTAAACCCGAAAGGCGGAGCTTGCAGTGAGCTGAGATCACACCACTGCACTGCAGCCTGGGCAACAAAGCTAGACTCTGTCTCAAAAAAAGACAGCAATCATGATGAAGAGTCTAGCATCTCAATGTCCATATATAGTGATCTCGTAAGCCTCAGTTCCTTGATACTATCTGTGAGGGATGATAGTTGGTTTCCTGAGAAAGGAACTCAGATAGGACAAATGTAAGTTTCAAGCTTTAAGACTGGGAGTGTCAATGTTCATGTTTATACACATATATATATGTATATAAAAAACTATAACATCACTTCTCTGAGACAAATTGGTCAGGTTTCAGAGGGAGATTAAGACATTGAACTCTTTTTTTTTTTTTTTTTAATAGAAAATCTGGCAAACGCAAGACTCAAATTTCAGATTTAAAAAAAGGTCTTTGGAATTCACTATAACTCCAGTTCAAATCTTTTCTTTTCCATTTGGTAGGTGTGGTAACCTCAGCTAATTTACTTAAACTATTTGAGTTTCTGTTGCTTTGTATGTAAAATAGGGGGAAAAAATACCTGCCTTATTTAGTTGACTATTCATTCCACAAACACACACAAGTGTCTACTATGTGATAGACACAGGGATACAAATATTAACAAGACATAGTTTCTTTTTGTTTTTTGTTTGTGTTTTGCTTTTGAAATTTAAAGTCTAGTGGATGAATGTTCGGAGTAATTTTAAGTACTTTCAATTTATAGAAAGTCTGCTCAGTGCTGGATCCTTTATTTCAATATTCACAGCTTCCCTAAAGGTATGTGGACTATCATCCATTTTACAGGTGAAGAAAGTGAGTTTGGAGAATTTAAAGAAACCACCCAAGAGCACACAATGAATGGCCATGTCAAGATTTGCACTGGGGACCATGGACCACAAAGCCTTTGATAATGCTGTTCTGGACGAAGCATTGGGCACGATAATGGGTACATGGAAAATGCAATCTAATTAAATGGGCTTCAGAGAATTGATATTGCATTATCACTGAGGTCGCTTAAGCAACTTTAGCCAAAGAGTCCAACAATATAATGACAATAGCACTCACCTCCTCCTGCCTTACAGACCTAGGTGCATGCAGAGATTTGCTTTAATCAGTCTTACAGATGAGTTGCAGAATAGTCATGTAACAGAATCAGGCATTATGTAATAGCAGAACAAACACAAATAGCCCATGAGACCAGCAGCTTGGCATAAATTACTAGGAGCCATGAAAGGCACAGCTGTATCTAAAGCATATGATTACACAGATGCACCCATACACAGAGAACCTAGCAGGAATGCATGATGACTGTCTTTAAAGTTCCCTAAATTAGGCACACAAGAAAAATGAGTCTACACCCTGCCAAGACAATGAATAATGGTAATCATAACAATTATATTTATTGAACAATTAATATATATCAGGCATGTTGCTAAGCAATTTACATGCATTGCCTCAGTTTCACTTTCAATAATCCTTTGGGTTGGATAGTATAATTATTTGTATTTTACAGGTGAAGAAACTGAGGCTCAGCTGTCCAAGTGATGCATTTGATAATTGACAGAGCTGGGGTTCAAAATAAGGTCCACCTGAGCACTATACTTTTAATGACATGTCATTACAAGCTTGAGCTTCACCTTTATGTATGAAGACAGACAAACCTCAATATTCCCCAAACCTCTCATTAATCAATTCCCATCTCCCTACTATGCATCTTTTGCCCAGTTTTCTCTCTCTGTCTCATCAATGGACATATCCCCCAAAAAAGAGAAACATTCCTGCAAGGTTACCCTTGGTCACGTGTTCCCAAAACATCTTCAAACTGTGCCTGGCCTTGTCCCCATCTCTATGCCTTTGAAGTCATTCCCTTACAGAGGACTCAGAAGCATAGAGGGCTTCTGAAGACAAGACAAAACAAAATAAAAAACAGAAAAAACCCACCTTGGTTCAAATCTAGACTTCCTTCCTCCCTCCTATGTAAATTAGAGCAAGTCACTTAACCTCTCTGAGCCCTAGTGTCTTTATCTGTACAATGAGGATACTAGTACATATTTCCAAGGAACTCTCATTAGAAATAAACGAAAAATTTTATGCATGAAAATTTGAAAGATATGGATGTGCCTAACACACAATAAGCAAAATAACTGTTATTTTCCTTCTCTTAGCTTTGTATGGAGAACACATACTTATCTTTGAAAACTCAGATCAAAGCCTCCTCCTTTTGTCACACGTGGGTTTTGTCACTCCATCCTCTGTGCTCTGGGAACTCTGTATCTCTAATTAGAACTTTTTACATTGATTTTTATCTGTTTACCAGACTATCTTTACTATTAGAAAGTGAGCTTCTCCAGGAAAAAGGCTTTGTCTTATTTCTGTGTGTATCCACAGAGTCTACTGCTGTCCTACCACTGTGTAGAATAAACCATCGTTTGTCAATTGCATGCCTTAAGCTGCATTAACACTCACCCATAAAACCACCTGGAGGGGGTGTGTCTTGGAGAGCAGAGCTCGCTGTTCTTTGGCTTGTGTTTTGTGTATTGTCTCACATCCAGCATAACAGCATACAGTAAATCTGAGAGAAACCAAGAATAATTGAGCAATACAGCTTCCTTCTTTTGAGCTCCTACCCTATGTTATGCACTAGCTGTTTTACATATATCAGCTCTAATTCTCATAGTGATCTTGCAAGGTCATTGTGACTGGAATAAGAGAATGAGATATTAAATTGTGTTTGCAGTCAGCCTCCTGCCTACTCCCTGCCTATAAAAGAGAAAAGATCTTGATCCAGCTAATTAGATCTTCCTTACTAGGCAGTGTATGTCAATTTGACTGGGCCACGGGGTGCCCAGACATTTGGTCAAAGATTATTCTGGGTGTGCCTGTGAGGATGTTTGTGAATGAGATTGACATTTGAGTTGGTAGACTGAGTGAAGTATCTGCCCTCTCTAGTGTATACAGGCTTCATCCAATCCATTGAAGACTTAAACAGAACCAAGAAACTGACACTCCTATAAATAGAAGGCAACTCCTCTTGCCTGGCTGTTTAGAGCTGAAACATTGGTCTTTTCTGGTGTTCAGGCTCAAATGGAAACATCAGCTCTTCTTGGGTCTCAAGCCTGTCAGCTTTCAGGCTAGAATTTATACCATGGGCTCTCCTGGGTCTCCAGTTTGCTGACTACAGATCTTGGGACTTGCCAGCCTCCAAAAATCACATGAGCCAAGTCCTTATAGTGGGTAGGTAAGTAGGTAGGTAGGTAGGTAGATAGAGAGACATAGAGACAAACAGATGACAGAGAGGCAGACAGATGGATAGAAACAAAAAAAAATATGTATCTCTATATATATATATGCACACACACACACACACACCTGTTTCTGTTTCTCTGGAAAATGCTGACTAATACAAGCAGAATCCAAATAGTGTGAAAATGGAGGTGAAAATGAAAAAACAGAAACGTATTTTATCTATACATAACAATTAAAAAATGCAAAAGCAGGAAGAAAAGTGGGACAATAGAAGAGCCTACCAGATTATATATGAAGAAGCATTTGGGGGCAGTACAAAGAAAGAGGCGAGAGTTTGCAAGGAATCATTGCAAAGACTGTAAGAGACTGGAGGCAGGGAAATACAGAAAAACTTTTTAAGAGATGTAGGACATCAGAAATGATTTTTTCCTTTGTCATTTTCTCAAGAGTTTGAACAAAGCTTTGATTTGTTTTTAATATTTTCTGATGAAAATGAGACGTTCTATAAGACAGGGCCACATAGGGTCCTAATTATGTGCAGGTTACAGTTATACAGATTCTCATACATAAGTTACATGTGGGTTACAGTTATATTCTCATGTATAAGCTCAACATTCGGTGTGGGTTATTGGTTTATGAAAACCTCTCTCTGTCTTTCCCTCTTTCCCCTTCCCTCCTCATTTTTATCTCCATCTCTCTTCCTCCCTCCCTCCTCCCTGATATAACCAATTTATTTAGCTAAGGATACAGAAACTTATTGAATGCAAGGTGGCCACATAGAACAAAGGCCACTGCAGTGTGTCTCAGTTCTGAAAGGTACACATTTACATAAATGCAACAGATTTAGAGAGTCACATTTTTACCAGTATTCTTGATTTTTGCTTTTATTATTATTATTTTTTTAATTTTTGTTTTTTGTATCCTCAAGGTATGCATTAGAATTGGAAAATGACTTTCGCTGACAAGCTATGCATTTCTATTTAATAATTTTTTTGGTAAAAAAATAATAAGTTCTCCTGGTTCTCAAACCCAGACTCTGTATACACAAGACCCATGTTCTTAACAGATGTAATAGGGGAAAGGCCCAGTCCATTCTTAAGTCAGTTCTTAGGTGTCCCTGAAAAAAAAAATCTGCCCCTAGCACTCCAGAAAACCCATTTCCCTGCCAACAAAGCTTGCAACGTTTTTATTAATCATCAAGATGTTATGAAAATGCCAGGGGTTCAGTCTAGGTCCTGCTGCTTGCCACACAGATAGCCAATCAATGAGACAACAAGTGTTGCCAGGAAAGAAGACTTCAATTGGGTGCTGCAGCTGAGGAGATGGGCGATCAGTCTCAAATCCATCTCCCCAACTGACTAGAAGTGGGGGGTTATATAGAGGGGAAGGAATGTAGCTATGTACAGGAAAACAGGAATTAGGTATCGGTAAGGAAGAGGAGTTTGTCAACGGGAAGCAGGTGGTTGATTAGGAAAACAGAAATTAGTGATGGGTAAGGAAGCAATCATGATGAATG
This sequence comes from Theropithecus gelada, assembly GCF_003255815.1. Taxonomy (NCBI): domain Eukaryota; kingdom Metazoa; phylum Chordata; class Mammalia; order Primates; family Cercopithecidae; genus Theropithecus; species Theropithecus gelada. The sequence continues at coordinate 66,265,164 of NC_037688.1, forward strand.
AAGTGTTTGGCGTCTCATTGTCCAGATACAGTGATCTGTTAATTTTCAATTCCTTGATACTATCTGGGAGGCCTGATGGTCAGTTTCCTGAGAAACGAACTCAGATAAGATAAATGTAAATTTTTCAAGTTTTAAGACTAGAGGGTCAATTTCTATAGTCATTCAAAAAACTGTAAACATTAGTTCTATGGGACAATTGGGCCAATTTCAAAGATACCTTAGCTTCTAAATATCAGAGACAGCATATGAATCCAGATCTACTTGACTCTAAAGTTCATGATTTTATACTCTTATCTCTGCAGAGTGAGTTCTTAGAAAACAGGCATCAAATTATGCCAGTACAACTCCTATAGAGGAGTGGGTCTACAAGCCAATTCAGCACTCAGGAGGCACCCAGACAATGTCTTTCTGTGCAGTAAACAACCACGGTCCCCCTCTAAGGGCTCCAAATGGAGTACCTGGTATACCTGTGTGGCTAGTCCCTAGGGCAGTCAGATCTTTTGAAATATGGACCTAATGTAAGCTTGGTCTGTTATCAAATAACTCATCTGACAAATTCGCAGTTGGCAACCAGGAGGCATGATATGAGCTTCGAAATTTATTATGAAAAAAAAAACAACAATAGATCAGGTAATTCACTCTCTTTGGAGGTTTCATGTCAGAGGTTTTTCATCCCAAATTTTACTTTAATTTGCTCTGGATAGAAACAGGCAATTAAAGATGTCCATTGAAATTTGTTTTTGAGATAAAAAGGTGCTAAGGCTGTATGGGAATGTTCCAAAGCACTCCAAATGTCAAATAGGAATGGTCATAAAAAGGCAAGTTGAATGTTAAAGATAAATTGCTGCAATTGGAATGCCATAAAATATGATAGCCTCCTTCAAAATTTTAACATTCAGACAGGATTAGAACAGCACAGAGCCCTTGAGATTTTTTCCAACCTCCTCATCTCCAGAGCTTTCAGATCGGTGAAACTAATGCACAACCTAGGACTTGAGACCAAATTTCTCAATTCTCAGGCCAGTGAACTCATTCATTAATTTGGAAACTAAGAGCTAAATATTTATGATGGATGACTTCATTTCTACCCTTATGTCAAATTTCACTGACACCACTAAATATTTCAGAACACATGCTCATCAGAAAACTTCCCAGCACCACGCACAGGGAAAAGAGTTTAGGAAGGGTCACAATATCTAGACATATTATCTACATCTATGTTTTACCTAGAGTATGTTCCCTGATGGGATACAGTTAAGCAACATTGCATACTTGCATTGCATTGAATTTCCTTCTTGAAGATTCTCAATTCTCTTTAGCTAATTAAAAGTTCTTGGAAGTTCAACTGTAAAGAGAATAGTTAGCATTCTCTAAGTCATTCACCCTAGTGATCTGGTAGTACTTTACAAACTAATCCTGTCAAAACAACTCCTGAACCCCTCCAAATTCCCATGCCAATGTCTAAATTTCTTTTTTTTCTGATAAAAATAAAATTCTTTGGCACCTAGAATTTAAATTATTTCTTCCATCCCAGATAACAGGATGCTTCTGGGTCAAAGTGGGTGAGCTTCATAGTTTCATTCTTGCAACAGAACTGGTCCTGTAAATGCATATGGGGTTAGGGAGAGCATTGCATTCCAAAGAGTTTCAATCATTTTTTGAAGTGAAGAATGCAGAACTAGTAGGGGGAACTAACAAAATGCAAATATAGTATTAGATGTGGAGGAATAAAGGAGTTTCTGAATATGTGCTTAGCATTCTGCATGATTGACTAGATCAAAGTTTCTCAGATGCCATTGTGCATCAAAATCACATGGAGCTTTTATTAACACAGAGTTTGGGGCCCCACTCCCAGGGTTTCCAACTAGAAAGGTTTGGATGGGGCCCAGGAATCTGCACTTCTAACAACTTTCCAGCTTATGCTGATGCTGCTGATTCAGGGGCCACACTTTAAGAACCACTCTTCTAGACCATTGGTTAGCCTTAAATATCTGGCATAACTACTCAGATCAGCAGTTTTCAGGTTTCTCTTTAGCATAAAATCTTTTTGTGCATATCATTGTTGTTGTCCGGGTGGTCTTCCATCCTCACCCAGCATCCATGGCTACACGAGGAAATCACTCCTCCCACACTGTCTTGGTGGGAAACTCAGTCAAGTTATTTCCACTTTCACCTGGGCAGAGTGGATACCTGATAAAAGCCATGGAGGGGCCCAGCTATAATCTAATACCAGCAGTGATTATGGGGGTGGGAGTAAGAAGGCGAGGGGAGGTAGAGATTTCATTGTTGCTAGAAAATGAACACCAAAAAATAAGCTACAATAATTGGCTCCTTTTCCATATGAATCTCAAGGTCCCATTTTTTTTCAGCAGCTTTCAATATAGTCTCATCACAGACATCAATATATTACTTAATTTTAAAATGCATCATTTTAAGAATAAGCCCACTTACCCAACCCAGTCATACTTCTAAGCCAATCAGACTCCCGTGCCTGAGAATTTGAAAATGAATTCCTAAACCAATTCCTAACACAAAGTCCCTAAACCACTGGAGCCCAACCCTGGCACCACAAAAAACTGGTCTATGAGTTGCTGCTACGTGGATCCAGGAGCTGTCCCCAGTCGTATCTTCCAGTAAGGTTGTCCAGCTTCCCCTTTACTTCTCTGTGTCTCCTCATTTCTCTTTATTAAGTTCCTTTTTCGCCTAAGTAAGCTAGTCTGTTTCTGTGGTTTAAACCTAAGACTCTCCCAACATAAGAGATATGGAACTCTAAATTTAACACATAAAAATAGTATCTCTGAATAAAGAGGGGAGTGGGGACCTATGACTGAGACAGCTGGAACCTATCACACATGCTCTTCCTTCCCAAAGAACACCTCCAATGAGTTTCTAAATAGCCTAAAAGTTTTGGGAGACACAAATGGGAGATCTTGGCTTATAACATCTACTTGTGTTTTGGGCTCACTTTGGCAACCAGCTAAAGATAAGGGTTTGAGTGGATCTGGTCATCTTAAAGCCCAGTGGATAAAAATATAGCCCACTTCCCTGCAAGTTTAAATTATAAATCCTTGTATTAGCTCATCCCCAAAAGGCCTTGGAAAAGTGTATTTGTGTACAACACGATCCTCCGGCACACCGGGTTGTATTACTCATTTCATCGGCATAGATGGAATCAGATATTTGGCTCCACTATCATAACATGCATCCAAGGGCTTATTTCCTCCAAAAGAAGTACAATTGGAAATAGCATCGATTGAGCCAAAACACGTTCATTTCAGCATATATCGTTAAAGAGCAGGCATCAGCAAAGATGCAGCCGTCAAGGAAGCCCACACAACAGAGCCCTGGAGAGTCCTTACAACATAGCCCCAAATAGAAGCTGCCTCCTGGATGTTTCAAACAAGAAAAGCAATCCACATGAATAAGCTTTGTCTTAAAAAAAGAGCGCGCCATCCTACAACTTTCTTTAAAGGATAGCTCCACTGAAATAAGTCACTGTCTTTGGAAAACAAAGTCCCTTCACCAAATTTAGTACAATTTTACTTCTAGAGATGGATGCTTCATGATAGAGCATAAGGGCCCCAGGAAATCCAAATCCCACAAGTTGAGGGGCAAACCGTTCTATTCAGGAGACTAGACATTCTGACTTTAAAGGGCTGGACAAGCCTATTCTCTGAGATCATTGTGAATAGGACCCTCCACTCAAAGGATGGCGGGGGGGTCTTAGTCTGATTGCTACATCAGTCCATTCAAAAAGTTGGGAGGCCAAGCATGGTGGCTCACACCTTTAATCCCAGAACTTTGGGAGGCTGAGGCAGACAGATCACTTGAAGTCAGAAGTTCAAGATCAGCCTGGTTAACATGTCGAAACCCCGCCTCTACTAATAACACAAAAATTAGCTGAGCATAGTGGCACACACCTGTAATCCCAGCTACTTAGGAGGCTGAGGCAGGAGAATTGCTTGAACCTGGGAGTTGGAGGTTGCAGTGAACTGAGATCATGCAACTACACGCTGCACTCCACCCTGGGTGACAGAGTGAAACTGTGTCTAAAAAAAAAAGAAGAAGAAGAAAAGAAAAGAAAAAGAAGAAGAAGTTGGAGTGTAGACCCTCTGAAGGTTAACCACTTCATTTACAGGAGGAAGACTCCAAAGGCCATATGAAGTCCACTTAGAGGTCAGAATCTCAGAACTAGAGGGCCACATCAGTCTATCTGAGAGATACAGCCACTCAACAGAGAAAGGGCCAGGCAAGCTCATGAAGGGGACTCGGATACTCAGGGGGCTTATCAGTCTTTTCTAGGAATGGGGAGCTCAGATCAACTAGAGAAGTTCATTGGTTCAAAAGTAAATATTGTCTGCTGAAAATTTCTCAGCTAGGGCCACTAATCTAAGAAGGAAAATTAAGGCTGAAAGGAATTATTAAGCATGCATTGCAGGCTTATTTCTAGATGGGAAAACCATTTCCAGCCCAGGCTGAAGACAAAAACAGAAGACGATATTTGAGACATATTGAGAAGAGGAGTGGGAATATGGATACCCAAGAAGTTTGACACCCTAAGAAAAAAAGACTGACCTACCCACCTTTGTCAGCATACCACCACTGCTTCTTCTGACCTTGCCTTAACCTTTGTCCACTCAATGTTCAAATAATCACTGAACATACATACCCTGAAATGTTCCCACATTTTCCTATATACTGCCCTTTTTGCTTAGCCTTGGTTTCTGTTGCTTACAGCCAAAAACCTTTAACAGACACAATTTCAAGATCCTAAAAAAAATTCCCTAGCCTTCATTATCTCATCCTCTTCCTCATTGCTTTAAAATGCCCACAAACATGTGCAACTCCTTTCAAAGAAATAAAAATTCTCTAATTGCATTTTTGCACCCAGACATCTGCATGGTATTTCACAGTTCACATAGTATTTTCATAGCTTCACTAATTGGTGATCCTTAAATACTTGTGAGGTTAAAAATAAGGAGGATTATTGGTGTCATTATCTCAATTTTACAGATAAAACAGAAAGTCTGTGAGATTAATTAGCTTGTCCCAGGATCTCATGGCTCACGTGCTGTGCAACCACATTTAGAGCCAGGTGTACCTGAGTTTGCTCCAAGAGTCCTAGATTCGCCATTCATCTTTGGAATCTCTTTCTTTGGTGTCTCAAAACCTTAATTTTTTTCCCCCAACATTGTATATCCAGGAATCCAACTAACTGGATTCTGGCCCGTGAAAAGACTTGGACTTGAGTTGAGTGTGATCTTAAATAAGTTATTATTTCTGTTCTGAATTAGATTCTGCACCCATTTTTTAAAGAAGCTTCGCAGAACAGACTTTTTGTTGTTGCTTTTTAATTTTATTTATTTATTTTTATTTTTTTGAGATGATGTCTCGCTATGTTGCCCAGGCTGGGGTGCAATGGCATGATCTCAGCTCACTGCAACTTCCACCTCCCAGGTTCAAGCGATTCTCTTGCCTCAGCCTCCCAAGTAGCTGGGATTATAGGTGCTCACCACCACACTAGGATAATTTTTTGTATTTTCAGTAGAGACAGGGTTTCACCATGTTGGACAGGGTGGTCTCGAACTCCTGACCTCAGGTGATCCACCCACCTCAGCCTCCCAGAGTGCTGGGATTACAGGCGTGAGCCACCATACCTGGCCATAAAACAGGTTTTCTATGCAGTCCAAATGCAATTATGTGCAAGGATTTGTACTGCACAACAAAGCAGCCCACAATGGAAGGTCATTCACTGGTCACCATCCCTCCAATGGGCCAAGTAGATTGAGTTTTCATAAAAGGACATACTTACTGCTTAAATGTCCCTATTTTGTATGTCCTTTCCCTCAGAAGAGCAAAGTGAAAGATTCTAATATTCCTGATGTGGCTTAGAGAAGTCTTAATCAAATTCTCTAACCCAGATCTGTACTGGCCATGCTGTCAAGACCATCTTCCTCCTTGAGTAAGAGTAAAACTTAATACCTGGAGTCACTTAGGTTTGAAGGATGAGCAAACGTCATTATAAAAATGTTATCTACAGAAGGTAATGAGTGCATGGAACCATGGTCAGTTTATCCTCATTGAATTACCACATTAACAAATTCAAAAAAGATTCTTAGAGAATGGGACATAGGATACCCAAGCTTTGATGGAAACTAGCTAAAAGAATACTGTCTGTGTATTACTACCTGAGAGAGAGGAGAATTCCTTACAATGGAGTGCCTTACACTGGACCATTGATTAAAGCCCATATATGCCTCATGTTCCAGTATTGGAACGCTAAGCATGTAGGAGTTATTTATATCCTACTGCTCAAGGTCACCGCCGAGGTCTGATTTTTCACACATGTCTGCAGTTCAAAAAATTGCAATCTTTGGCATAAATGGGTTAAACACACCTGACACCTAACCTGAGTTTCTTCCATTCAAAAAAGGAAACAAAAATCCTGTTTCACTCACATCTCAAGGCTTTTGTGGGGACCTGGGAGGACAGAGTAACCATGAGGTCCCAGGAAGATTTATTGGGCACAAAGTAAGAGAAGTGAGACATAAAGAAGAAAACTAGTTTCTCTTTCAAGACGGTATACTGGGAAAAACACTGGACCATTGATTAAAAATACTGAAAGTCGGCCGGGTGCAGTGGCTCATGCCTGTAATCCCAGCACTTTGGGAGGCCGAGGCGGGTAGATCACAGGTCAGGAGATCGAGACCATCCTGGCTAACATGGTCAAACCCCGTCTCTACTAAAAAGACACAAAAATTAGCTGGGCGTGGTGGCAGACACTTGTAGTCCCAGCTACTCAGGAGACTGAGGCAGAAGAATGGCGTGAATCTGGGAGGCAGAGCTTGCAGTGAGCTGAGATCACACCACTGCACTCCAGCCTGGGAACAAAGCCAGACTCCATCTCAAAAAAAAAAAAAAGATACTGAAAGTCATTCATTATCAGTGTGGTTATGGGTAAGCTCCTAAGTTTCTTCCATTGAAAAAAAGGAAATAAAAATTCTGCTTCCCCTGTGTCTCAAGGCTTTTGTGGGGACCTGGTGAGCTAATGGAAGAGGGAATGCTTTGAAAAGAATTGTGATTATTTACATGTAGAAGGCAAGATGCAGGAGGTGTCACTGGTTGACCCCCAAGTTCCTGACGTGACAAAGCAGGTAGATAAGAAAAGATACCTTGGAAGAAAAACACATATGAGAACAAAGAGATTGGTGGGAGTTCAGTGTTCTGTGTTTGTGGGATACCCAAATGGAGATGTACAATAGGCAGCTGGATATTCAGAATACTTGGGCCAGGTGTTCTCCAGAACTGGTCCAATAACCAGAAAGTCCATCCCTCTCTCAGCTAGAGTTACTCTGACTCTGACAGCTGCAGCTCCAGGTACTCTATTTATTATTACTAATCCCCCAGGGCCCCAAGACCCTTCCACAGGACTCTCTCTCTCATTCCCTTCCACATAAATCAGCAGAAGAACTACACTAAGTCCCAGGTGATAAATGAAGCCCTTCCCCAAAGAGTTTGGCTTAAGCCCAAATCAGCAGCTTGCCTGTCGATTTATTGTTCATTTAAATCATTCTTGCCTCTTATGACAAAATGTTAATGACAAAATATAGGCGATCCTCCAATGGAGGGAAAAGCTGTATTTTTGCAACTGGAAATTAGAAATGTATTATTAACAATGAGCATTAATTATATATTTTAATGCTCACGGGGGAGAGGTGATGGGGGGATAATTTGCAGAGGGGCGTAGGGGGCTCTGAAACCTAGCGCGATCATTTTATTAGGCACAGATCCTATTTCCTGCGCCCATGAATATTTCATTTGGAATATTTGCTCCGTCTTATTATTCAGCCATTCTTCCTCGGCTAAGCCCCAGGTTTAGACAAGTCTTCTCTCTTTCCTGATCTTGTTCTTGGGAGAGCGACACTTATCCAGAGATGATGTATGATTCTGAGAAAGAATATCCTGAAAACCAAATTACAGTTTGCTCTGTCCCCAGGAAAATCCATATTAGCAATGGAGGCCCTGTGATTACTTAGGGCTGTGCACACTCAATGGGAAAAGGATATGAGGTATCTTAAGTGTTGATATTACTTGCTCTGGAAAGTCTTCCTAATACTAATAATCTAATTCTCCAGTCCAAGACCAGATCCACCGTGCATTGTCCTGCCCCATCAAAGCCCCCAACTAGGTTGTCCTAATTACCTGTGACCAAGACACATGTCCCTCTGCAAATGTGCCAAGCATAGATTTCAACAAGTATTCAGCTCATCAGAACTGAACATTTTAACAAATATTCAGATACATAAACACATACAACGTATACCCTTGCAAATATGATAAATTTCATGGAAGTAGATGTACTTGCCCCATTTGCAGTTGTATCCCTAGCATGTGTGTAAGTTTACCCCTACTTCAATGTATTTCATTAAGTGAAGTATCTTTTCTACTTTTACTTACAGAATATTATCTTATTCCTTCCTCGCAACCTCATGGCAACATACGCTTCATTCTATATACTTTCGGTAGGAGTCAACTGAGCTTCAGAGAGAAAATAGAAGCTTAAGAAATAAACTCTTAGCCGAGGACAGGGGCTCCTGCCTGTAATCCCAGGACTTTGGGAGGCTGAGGCAGGTGGATCACTTGAGGACAGGAGTTCAAGACCAGCCTGGCCAATATGGTGAAACCCCGTCTCTACTAAAAATACAAAAATTAGCAGGGCACGGTGGCACACACCTGTAATCCCAGTCACTCGGGAGGCTGAGGCTGAGGCAGGGAGAATCGCTTGAACCCGGGAGGCATAGATTGCAGTGAACCTAGATTATGCCTTCCAGCCTGGGCAACAGAGACAGACTCTGTCTCTAAATAAATAATTAAATAATTAATTAAATAAATAAAATAAATGAGCCCTTAAGGGCACATGCTGGTACATGCTAGAACTGGGTTTAAACTACAGACTCATTCTCAAGTTTATGTATGTAAGACCATCCAACCCACCACTGAGTGAATTTGAGAAAGTTCAAGAAAAAAAAATAACAAATAAAAAATAATAATAACCCTAATTGTAAACAACAGCAAGTGCTATTTTTTGATGACATATTAAAAGCTTTGCACACATTATTTCCTTTCGTTCTCACAACAATCATATCAAGTAGATATAGTTATCTTCCTTATTTTATTGATGAAGAAAGAGTCTCAGAGAGGTTAAGCAACTTGCCCAGGCACATACAGCTTCTAAGTGTGGGATCAGAAGTCACATCTTTCTGACTCCAAAGCAAGCAGATTTTCACCTTGCCATTAAAGCAGTTTTACAGACCTATGTTGACTTTTTTTTTTCCCCACCAATTGACCAGGGAACTTCTAACTACTCTGCATTAAATTTCCTAAATTATTCCCCTTCTGCTCTGTCAGACTATGGGCTCAAAGCCTTAGTCCTGGAATCCAGTTTTCTGCCCCAGGCTCCTCTGGGCCTACGGGTCCAGAGAAGCTACCTCTTCTCCAGTCCAAAAGAGTTCCCTGACTTCGGAGTCCAGTTCTGCCTGGGTAAAACAGAAGAAGGGTCTGTTGAAGAAGGGTCTATCAGAGATTTTACTGTGGCTTTCTTTTTGGACATATAAAGGGACAAGCTCTCTAATGACTCATAAAGGCCATGAACATGGGTTTTGTAGTGAGTACTAAGACCTTCCCATATGAGTATAACTGAAACCCTACACAAATAATGTGATGTTTAATTGCATGTGCAAATAAAATTATGCAAAACTCTCTAAGAGTATAAAGTTCAAAAGACTGTATTTTATAAAGAATTTTTTAATGATATGGGAACATCCTTATGCAAATCTGTTAAGGAAAAAACAGCAGGGTGTGAAACTGTACATAGTGTATGATCATCATTATGTAAATTATCTAAAAGCAAGAGGTGGGAGCGGAGGAAGTATTTGCAGATAAATACACAAAAGTGCTAACAATGGTTGCTGATAGATGGTGTTATGGAGACTTTTAATTTTCCTTTTTAATACATTATGGAATTTTCCAAATTCTCCTTGGTGAAAACATTTGCCTTTGGCCTAGGGGGAAATAAAGATTTATGAACTACAACATGTTAGGTTATAATATTCAAATTTACATAGAGGTCTAATATTGTAGATTTGATAGCAAACTTGAAAGGAGAATAAAGTTTTCACGTTTTCCTTCCGCATCTATTCACCCCATTAGACAACATTTTGTTGACATAATATTTTCTCTTTGTTCCTTTCCTTCAGAGCTGATGCAGTTAGAATATCTGTGTTAAACAAGCCTACCTGAGGCCAATTACAGCTCTCCTTCCAACCCTGGAAGATGGGAGAAGAGAAGCATCTCATTTCTCTCTTACCCATCTGATACATATATTCAGGCTGGGCGCAGATGACATCTGTCCAGACAACGGATAATATTGCAATCACTTCTGATTAGTTTCCTGTTACCACTACACTGTTCACCTGTGTTACAGGGGTGGCTACTGGGGTGTGCTGGAAGGAGGGAAGAGGAGGAGATGAAGGCAGTTATTGTAATTTGAGAATCTGTATTATCATCACCAAAGCCTTTTCTTCAGAATCCAGATCCACGCAGCCTCCCTTCCTCACATACAGACATTTTGGGTGTGGGATATGCTAGGCAACCAGTCAAATTTCCTACGATTCTATGGGACGGACTGTTTGTCTTAATTTACATTTCTCCAGGTCCTTAGGAGCCATCACATCAGTGACGAATAAATAGGTCTCAGCAATTGTAACATGATGCATATAATTTGCCACTGACACTTTTTCCCCCGGAAATAGCAATGAGGAAAACCTAGTTACTTCTTTCAAGCCAGAAAGTTTCAAAACTTTCTATTCGTTTTCCGAGCAACTCAGTTTTTTGAGAGTCACTCTTAATTTTGCATTAATAAAAACTTGACTTAAAAAATCAGAAAGATGTGTTAGGAAGGCTGTCAGTCCATTTTCTAATGATCCACATTTCCTTCTTGAAGGCCAAAGCTGTAACTTTAATATTAAAATACATGTTCACTCTAGGCCTTACCAATGTTGATTAAGCCAGGGATAAGGCAAGAAGCAGAAAAGATCGACAGTATATTTTCATTCAGTCTCTCTTGAAATAATGATGCATGCAACTTCATGTCATTACTTTTTAATGATCTTAGCCTAGTTAATAGCACAGTAATATTCCAAAAAGGAGCAGGAAATTATTTCCACATTTAATTTTCATTGCAAAAGTGAAAGGAACTCTTGATTTTTTTTTTTCTGCCAGAGAAGCTGCCTGCTGCCTATGACTGCATTAGCTCTGCTACATTACAGCTGAGCTAATGGATCAAAGCCAAGTGATTAGTTTCCTAGTCTTTTGAGCATTTCCAAGTACCAACTGACTGGCTCTCAAAGACTTGGACATGGCTTTTCAATGTCTCCATGAAGTCTGCTTGGTTTCCCATCAAGGCAGGGCCTTTTGACCTTGCAACTGACCTGAGATGGGATTCATTACATGTATTCCTTTGGATATCTGGGTTGCACAGACTAATTAGAAAAGGGGGCTCTAGGAAGTGTAATAGAATGTTATACATTATGATCCTAGGCCTTTGGTATACAGTAGTTAACATCACAGAGATGGTTCCTTATGTTGGAGCCCATGGCAGCAAGATTTAGGATATTACATTTTCTCAATTCCAAAATGCTCTTCATTATAGGAAATACGATTGATATAACAGGGCCTTCTTTTTTGGGGAAAGGAGAAAAGTAAAAAACAACAAACTAACTTAAACATTGACATAACTTGTAAAATGCATCCCAGATAACATCAAATGTGAAAAAAATAAAAGTATGTCTTTGAACCACAATGAGAGGCCACCGTATACCCAACAGAATGGCTAAAATTAAACAGACTGACAACACCAAACATTGGCAAGGACATAGAGCAAACATATTCACATACATTGCTGATGGAAGGGTAAAACTGGCCAACCACTCTGGAAAAAGTTCTGACAGTTTCTTATAAAATGAAACCCACAACCATCCTATGACTCAGCAGTTCCAGTACTAGACACTTATCCAAGAGAAATGAAACCATATGTCCACAGAAGACTTGTACCTAAGGAAAAGTTGTCGGTAGCAACTATATTCATAACCACCAAAGGCTAAAACAGTTGTGCATCAACTGAGGAACAACAAACAAACTGCAATGTCTTCATTCAATGAAGCACTTTTTTTTTTCTTTTTTTTTTTTGAGACGGAGTCTCGCTCCATCACCTAGGCTAGAGTGCAGTGGAACGATCTCAGCTCACTGCAATCTCCGGCTTCTGAGTTCAAGTGATTCTCCTGCCTCAGCCTCCCAGGTAGCTGGGATTACAGGAGCTTGCCACAACACCCAGCTAATTTTTTATTTTTAGTAGAGATGGGGTTTCACCATGTTGGCCAGGCTGGTCTCAAACTCCTGATCTCAGGTGATCCACCTGCCTTGGTCCCCCAGAGAGCTGAGATTACAGGCGTGAGCCATCGTGCCTGGCCTAATGAAGCACTATTCTATAAGCTAAAGGAACAAACTACTGACAGACACAGCATATAAATGGATCTCAGAGACATTATGCTAAGTGAAAGAATTCTAATACAAGAGTGTATATTGTATGATTCCCCTTATAGAAAACTAGAACAGGCAAAACTAACCTCTGGTGGGAAGAAAGAACAGTTTTTGGTTCTAGAGGACAAAGGATCAGGGCTTGACATGGAAGGTTTTCAAGGAAACTTTAATTAACAACATACACGTTGATGCCTGCAACTTACTTTGAAATACATTAAAAATATAAGCTGGATGGATGGATAGATGGATGAGCGGATGGATGGAGATAGATGGGTGGATATGTGATAAAGCAAGTACAGTAAAATATAATTATAATTATAGAAACTAGATGGTTGGTATATAGGTGTTCACTGTTAAACTCAACCTTTCTACAGGGTGATAATTATGGTAATAAAGTGCTGGGAAAGTGTATCTTTGAATCAAGTAAGTATGGAAGATGAAATGTTTCACCCACATCCTTCTCTCTCCCCATCGTGTGGATTTAAAGAATCCATAATCCCTATGGTGCGCCTTCTGAAACTTCACAATTCTTCTCTGTATCTTGTTCCATTCAAAACTGAAAAATTAACATGGGCACTTGTTCCGGTTTTACACATAGGTAGATGTGTGTGACCAGTCTCACTTTGGGATATTTCTATGTTAATCCAACAAAGCATTTAGCACTCACTAATTAAGGGGTGTTTTTCGTTTGGATATGTTTTCTGAGATGGAGTCTTGCTGTATCACACAGGCTGGAGTGCAGTGGCGCCATCTTGGCTCACTGCAACTTTTGCCTCCTAGGTTCAGGTGATTCTTCTGCCTCAGCATCCTGAGTAGCTAGGACTACAGGTGCCCGCCATCACGCCTGGGTAATTTTTGTATTTTTAGTAGAGACGGGGTTTTACTATGTTAGCCAGGCTGGTCTTGAACTCCTGACCTCGTGATCCATCCACCTTGGCCTCCCAAAGTGCTGGGATTACAGGTGTGAGCCACTGTGCCCAGCCTGAAATATATATATATATATATATATATGTTATAAATATATATATATATATATTTTTTAGAGACAGTGTCTCACTATGTTGCCCAGGCTGGAGTACAGTGGCACCTGTATTCAGAGGCAATATCATAGCATACTATAGCCTTGAACTCCTGGACTTAACTCATCCTCCCACCTCAGCCTCCTGAGTAGCTGGGGAAGTATCTATTTAATTCCTCCAGTGCCTCATCTATTTCCTCACCTTTAAATATAGTAACCACCATGTTTTGGGCAACTTCTGTGTGCCAGATACTATGCTAAGTGCTTTCATAAATTATTGTTATTATTGTAAACTGTCTTGTGGTTTAGGAGTCATTACCACTGCTTTACAGATGAGAAAACTAAGGTCCAGGCAGTTTGGAAAATTTTCCTAAGATTAGACAGCTATTCTGTGGCACAGCCAGCATTCAAAACCTGATGTGTCTGATTTTGAAGCCCGTGTCCTTCAACATACAATAAAACGAAGACTTGGACTAAGGTCCTTTTTTGTTCTAAAATCTCTAACTCTGGGAGAAGAGGAAAATCACTATACTAGACACTGTTGAGAGCAATCATTAAGTTGAAGAGTCTTCGTACAATTTTATGTAAATAAATAAATGAATATATCCCAACCGATTTATAGCATGACCTCCAGCGACTCCTGCAGGCTGGTTAGTTTCTTGTTCCCCCAACATACCTTGTGTTTTTAAGCATAACAAAATGCAAAGAGAAAAGACAATCAGAGATCAATCTGGAAAAGAGCACGCTGCTGTCACCAGCTACCTAAGATCACCTGATTGCTATAGCTCTGGGTTGAATTTGTTGTTTCCCGGAAGCCAGAGTGAAGGGGAAACATCTTGTATTCTGTAGCATCTGCTTTCAGATACAAGATAGCATACAAATACAACTGCAGGGGTGAACATTTTTTTTTCCCCTGGACAACTTGGTAGGAATCTACATTCTTATTTTAAAAATGTTAGTGAACAGGGAACAGTATCTTTGGCTTTCTTTTTTAAAAACAGAAATATAAGAAAGCATTCTTCAAATGGACAAACCTTCTGGGATACTCCCTAAAGGCAGTGTATGCCCTTAAATAGAAACTCGGCTAAGGCCCTGCTATGTGGCTGAGAATTAGTTTCACATACTTGGTTTTGTGAGAATCTCGTAAAATATTGAGACTCAAGATAAATGACTAAGTTAACTGGTCTTTTGGTTGGATATTGGCCTGCAACTGATTCATGACTGGTTTCTCTAACAGAAATTCATGGGACAGAAATACTAAGTTTTGGGTTACAGTGTACACATTTCTTCTTTTGCCATTAAATGTTGCACATGTTTTCACCTAAATGATCAATTAAATTGTTACAATAACCCCTTATTTTATACAGCATTATGTAGTTTTCAAAGACCTGTAACACTTTCTTTCTCCTCTCTCTCTCTCCAAACTCCCTCCCCTCCGTAGGAGAAACACTAGGTCCTACTATTTTATTTTGTAGATTAGTAAATAGAAGAAAAGAGATAATAGTCGCTATTATTTCATTTTACAGTTGAGAAAGTTGAAGGAAAGAAATTTGCCAAAAATTACATACTTGATAGTTGGGGCAGCCAGGACTGACCCTGCCTTACCTCTCTTTGAATAGCAATAACAATAGTCATAAAACATCACAGCTTTTATTTAGCAAGATGCTTTGCATCCATAGGTCAGTGATTCTCCAGCCCACTAAGAGACTGGAAGACTCCCTAGCTGAGCAGTTCCCTCTACTGGAGGATTCAGGGAACCAAAGCCTGTCCCAAGTTGGCCGCCATCTTGACATTTTCTCACCGCGGCCCACTGCCATCATGGCAGCACACGATGAACCAGAGAAGCTTCTACCTGGATTGGTTAAATTCTGGGCTTCCTAAAATGTTCCAGAGGCTGCTTGCAATGGGGGAGTCACAGAGGAGTAGCTGAGCCTATCATTCTTGGCCAAGTCCTGCAATTATGGCTCACAATTATTTAGGCTCACCATTTTCTGATACCTGCTTGGTCCTTCCTTACTTAGGATGCACAGCTGGGGTTCCCAGATGGTCTGGGGGACACTCATTCTTTATTTATCCTCTTCCTTTGCCTTATAAGTAAAGGAAAGTTGAGATTATAATAAATGCTCAATAAACATTATACCCGTTCTGGGTTATCAGAACAAGAACAACAACCCTAATATGCCCCATATTAGGGTTTATGAGCTGTAGACATGTTCTCGCCAAAACCAAATGAGACCTGGTTCACTGCAATGCTCCCATCCAGCAAAAGCCACCACACACACCCAAGCTCCCTAATCCAGCTTGGAGAGTCTCCCAACTGGCTACAAACTAATCAAAAAATATAATGACTTTGTATGTAATCAAACAGTACAAGAACACTTCTTTTGTTGAATGGCACCCAATTCCACAAACTTCCATGTGTTCATATATGACTGAGGGCTAAATAGCTACAGGCTACCACAGGTGTAATGAAGGATAATAGACACTGGTACTCATGAACTAAAATCACTGCATTCCTAAAGTTTACTGAAGATTCTAATTCAATGTTTTTCAAAGAATAATTGAACTATGCAGGATCCTTTATGCTCCTTCTCAAATGCAGTTTAGGAGTCTGTAGTGCTGAAAGGGTCATGCTCAAAAATGTTTAAGATACCACAAATGAGTCATAAAAAAAGAACAAAATAGGATGTTGAGACTGACCACCAGAATCTTCACCTTGGCCATTATCACATGACCTGTTTCTCTCCTGAGTTCTTTATTTTCTGATTGTTACCAACTAACCTTCCTAGTCGACAGGTAAAAATAATGTCCTTCCAAAGATGTTGCATTATAGTCCTCAGACTCTTTACCAGAGTGTTGTTAATTAGACATAACCCCGTGAAGACCTGGGATGGAGGAGGGAGGAGTTCTTTCAGCCTGTGGAAGGGCAGCCTACAGCGCATCAATTACCAACCTTAAGGACTGTTCATTAAGTGAGATGATTTATATAAAACACCTAGCACATAATAAATGCTCAATAAACATTATACCTGTTCAGTCCCTCTTTCTGGGGAACATAATCCATTTTCTACCTGCTGATTAATTATCGAGAGTGCTGCATATCTGAGTGATGTGCCATACAGAGCGTGGACAGTTGATTCATCATGAATAATGTAATGTCACAATCTGGACTATTTATATTCAGATGAATTGTACATAATATGCCATACATGCTAAAGAGGAACATTAATATTTAGCATTCCAAGCTAAGCCAGGATGATTAATTTGGCTTTAACTTAGTATCTTCTTTGCAGAATTTTCAATCTTCTTTCTCCTTTTAAAGGGACATTATAAGAAATATTTTCTACAACATAATCGGTCCTTGCTTATGCACTGCTAAAAAGAGTTGTGTGGGATGTTACAAGAGCCTTAAAAAATCTCCAGCTATCTTTTTATCCAGATGTTTTAGTTCTGAGACTTTATGCTAAGGAGACATTTGAAAGTATATGGGGAAAAAGGCTTTATGCAAGAATGTGTAAGAATAGGTAATTGCTTCAGTAAATTCATTCATTATATGGAACATTATGCAGTCATTAAAAAATGACTTACACAAAGCATTATCAACAACACAGGAAAAGGAATATACTTAGGTTAGAGATTTAAGTAAAAATAATTAGCATAGAATAAGGAACTGAAGAAAATACAGCAAAATGTTTACAGTGGCTGTTATTGAAGAAGTGAGTCTACTGATAATACTTTTTGCTACTTCAAAAAAAATTCCCCCGTTTGCTTTTTTAATTGGAAAAATTCTTTTATACATAAGTTAAATATTACTGGCTCCAAGCTCCATGAGGCCAGAATCTTTGTTCTTCATTCACTATTATGGTTCCAAGTCTTAACACAGGGCTTGTAGGAATTTTTATCAACCTTATTTTCTGCAATAATAACGTCTTCTCTGTTTTTTTTTTTTTAATTTTGCTGAGTTCCTGAAGCCAAGGAAATTAATAATGTGGAAGAAAGGGATAATGGTCACCAGTCACCATTTATTGAGCACCTACATGTGCTTGCCCTGTGCTATCTACTCTACACGTGCTATTTCTAATCCTTGTCACAGCCTTGTAAGTAAATATGATCTGTATGTTTCAGATATGGAAACAGAGGCACACAGAGAAAGCTAAGGAGCTTCTCCAAGTTCTACTTAGTCAGTACGAATAAAACTCAACTGTGTGATTCTAGTGTTTTCACTGTTTCTACTAGAGCTCACCTGGCCATTTAGATCTTTCTAGAATTCCATTAGCAGATGCTGTCTCAACACAAAGATAACTACCTTTTCAGTTTTCAGTGCAGATATTCCTGAGTGATTACTACTTCTATTGGTTTACACAAGACAAGGGTCTATGCATTTAAAATTGTGCACTTAGTGACCCAGGATGCCTTCCTATCATCCATCCTGCTCTCCAACTCCACTTGGAATCCTTCACTGAAGCCCCAGCACTTGGCCTTCTTGAGTCCCTTGACCTCTTAGCAAGGTCAGAGTGGGTAGCCATGTGCTTGACCGTCTTGGGCACACGAACCCGACACCAAGAAGGCAGATGTTGACGTTTACTACAGAATCTGTGATGAGCATTGCTGGGCCTTTGGATTTGTGGAGTGCGCAGGTTTAAATCACACTCACCTTCAAGGAGCCTTCCTTCTTTCTGCAAATAACTTGTGGAGGGCTCACTCTGCACAGCACAGCATAGTGCTGAGTGCTGCAGTCTAAGATGGATAAAAATATTTAAGATCCCTGTCTGTCTGGAGCTCACACCCCACTGGGAGAGGAAGAAATCACACATTCAAGTACATAAACAGCTACGTGCTATAATAAGGAAGCTGGGTGTTACGATGGGGCCCCTTCCGTGGTCTGGAGGCCATTGAGGATGTACCAGTGCTCTGAAATATAAACAATGGGGAGAGATGAACTTAGCCAAGAGGGTGGGGAGGGAAGCAACACGACTCATTTCCAAAATAAAAATGGTTAGAATTTCCCAGAACACAGAAGAGCTAGTGAGAGAAAAGACCCAAGAAAGGAGAAGCCTGATGCAGAATCCTAAAGACTGTGTTAAGAATGTTCACATTCACGGCAAATGCCATGGGAGGCTATTAAGACTATGAGGAGGCTCAAATTACGTTTTTAAAAGATCCCTCTGATGGTGTGGAAAATGAGCTGGAGAGTGACAAGAGTGGATGTAAGCTACTCCTCTCTTCCCTGGTCCAAAGCAGCATCTCTCGATTCATCACACCTACCTTGGATATAGCCTCTGCGATGGAGTCTTCTCTGCACCTCTGCAAACCTATCTTAGGTACCCCTCATAGGCTCCATAGCTCTGTGTACTTTTCCCATCTTCACACATGTCACAGTATATTGGAATTGCCCGTTTACTTCTCTGTAACATCACTAGTCTGAAGCTTTGAAGGCAAGGATCACATTTATCTTGTTTACACTTATATCTCCAATGCCACCAACCATGTTGGTTCACAGTAGGCATTCAACCAACCTTCATAAAATCGCCATTTCATTGTGCACCTACTGTGTGCAGGGTACCCTTCTAGTCCTTTCTTAGGCATGGACTCATCCAATTCAGACAATACCCTTTTGCAGCAGGTTCTATTATTGTCCCCAAAGTAACCGATGAGTAAACTGAGGCACAGAGGAGGTTAGGCAATGTGTCTAAGGTTACAGGCTAGTATGCAGTACCACTGGGGTTCATAGCGTATGCTCACAACCACACGCTCTAATGATTAACAAAAGAACGGAATTCTCATCTGTTAGAGCCAGCATTTAATTATCTGTGTTAATGACTCAAGGCAGTGTCCTGCATCATCCAAAACAGTGAGTAACTTCCAAATAATCCCCAGTGGACTCTATGATACATATGGGTTTTTCTTCAGTAGACTGACCTTCATATATTACCACTTAAAATAGCCAATAACAAAACCTATTCCTGTTCCCTAAGTAGCAATCAAACTAATGGACAGGAAGTAACTAAGAACTAAACTGGCTTAAGCCAAAAAAAGCACTCAATCAACAAATTTAATTAAGCACTTACTTCTTCAAGCTCCTGCCATGGTTCCTGTTTCTCATTGCTGCCAAGTTTCTTAAAAGCATATGCTACACCCACCATCTCTATCTACTTCCTTACCTCTTATTTCTGCATCCTTAAATCAGGTCTTTGCACAACTGCACTGAAGTGGCTCTGGCAAAAGTCACCGATAGCCACTGTATTGCCACATTCAATGGATCCCTTCATCTCCAGTTGTCCACGGCGTTTGATCCTCTGCAACATCTTTCACTCCTTGACATTTTTTCTTTAGCACCTTGGACACCAATGCCCATCCCAGGAGAAACAGACTAAAGGACAGGGATCCAGAGCCCCATATTTTATTTCTCATCTCTCTATGACTGGGAAAAATCACGAACTCTTCCTCTGCCCTGAGTTTTAACCCATTGTGTGCTGCTATGAGATTAAGACATCCAAGCTGTGTGGCTTTCTTTTTTCTCCCCTAATCTTACAGGACAGCACAAAGAATTTTCATAAGGCAGTATTTCATGTCAATTAAGAAATATATGAATCAACACCTCCATAATATAGTATACTGAATATAGTACAATATATGAATTCACCAAGGAAATTGAGTTTGTTTTGTTTTGTGTTCTAGCAAGGGATTTCATTTAAGGACATGAGAGGTACAGAGTTTCAGAGAAGAGGGGGGTCCCAGGATCATCCAGGCTAGGAGGGCCCTACAAATACATTTAAATATTGTGGAAAGGTACAAAGGGCTTGGGCTTTGAGATCAGCAAGTTAGGCTAAAACTCCAGGTCAGCAAATTGCTAAGAGTATAAATTTCTGCACTTACACTTAAGCTCTTGATGTCTTTATGTGGAAATGTCTTGAGACTTGATGTCTTGAGACTTGATGTCTTTATGTGGAAAACAAGGAGGATAGAAGGGATAGAGAAGAATAAATGGAATATATATATATATATATATATTCATGTCTTAGTATAGAGAAAGCTCTTAGTGCTCATTTCCTCTCTTTCCCTGGTAGAGATGTAGCTTCCCCACATTTGCCAGCTGCTTTCAAGGTGAGTGAGGCCGTGTGACTAGTACCATCCAATCAATTGAGAGTATATAGGAAGCTCTTAGTAAGTGCTAATTTTCTCTCTTTCCCTGGTAGAGTGGTACCTTCCCCACATTTCCCAATTCCTTTCAAGGTTGGGTGGGGCCGTGTGACTAGTACCATCCAATCAATTGTGAGTCAAAGTCTTACGTATCACTTCTGGCTAATGCATTCATAACCCGCTGCAAGACCCTCTGACAGTCCCTTTTGTTGTGCCAGCAACCTGAAAGCCATGTGATCAAAGCAGCTTACATTTGTGAGTCATCACCTAAAAGGCAGCCCTATAGAGTTGCCTAATCAGCTTTGGAATTTGCGTGAGTGATACATAAGGCTTTGTCATGCTAAACCACTAACATTTCTAGGTTAGTCTGTTCTTACAGCACAGCCTAGATTACCCTGATTAAACGCATCCCCACTGGGGAGTCCTTGTGTTCCCAGGGGTGGGAAACAAGGATGAATCAGCTTCATCTCTTTTTTTAGCCAAGGTCTTTACTGTTAGCATCTCCTGTTTTCTTCCTTCTCTTCCCTTCACATACCGGAATCTGATCTCTTCATTTTACTCCCTAAGAAACTGAAGTCCAAAGAGGCAAAGTGACTTGTCCAAGCTCACACAGCACATAAATGGCACAGCCAGGCCAAGAACCCAGGGCCTCCGATTCCCTTCCAGCCCTTGTAGTGTCCACACTACGCTACCTCCCAGCAGTTTCCAGCTTCAAATGTGAATCATGTTCTGAGCTTGCCATACCTTTCAATCACTGTAAGCGATACAATCCATGCTACATGAATGCACTCATTACCAAGGGAGCACATTACCATGCCCTAATTACTAACAAGAAGTGTTGTCAATTCACCATCCTGTTTGCCAGTGCATGCAAAATGTTTCCAGACTTGTTCTCAAGGTTTGCCTGGAGGAGGGAAGACAAAATACAAAGAACAATTGATTCATTTCATATTGACAACCAGTCAGGTGACCCTTCTATTATTATTCTTTGTTAGCTAAACAAAATCCAACAAAGCCCCAGAAGAAAGGTAGCTGATAGAATGGGACGAGTGGCATAGGCAGTGTGAATGAGCTCCAGAAATCTAACTGTCCACCTGGTTTAGATGCCCATCTTTTCCCTTTTTGCCTCTAGGGTTTTTCAAAGCCTCTGTTTTTTCAGTCATAAAATGGGGATAAAAGTAGTGCCAACCTCACTGGGCTGTCCTGGGAATTCAGTAGCATCACGCACATAAAGTCCTATGCAAGAAGGGACTAAGATGCTTAACTGTTATTGCCTATGATGATGATTGCTATTTAGAGGTAGTTTCTTAATCAGTCATTCCAAGAAGATTAAAACCAGGCAACAAGGCCAGGCACATGCCTGTAATGCCAGCACTTTGGAAGGCCGAAGTGAGCAGATCACTTGAGGTCAGGAGTTCGAGACCAGCCTGACCAATGTGGCGAAACCCCATCTCTACTAAAAATACAAAAGTTAGCCGGGCATGCTGGTGGGCACCTGTAATCACAGCTGCTTGGGAGGCTGAGGCAGGAGAATCACCTGAACCCAGGAGGCAGAGGTTGTGTGAGCCAAGATCATGCCACTGCACTTCAGCCTGGGCAAAAAAGTGGCAAAAAGAAAACAAAGAAAGTGGGCAACGAAGTAAGGAGAGAGACCCTAATTTATCTTTTGTTAAGCACTTGCCCATTCTATGATGTGACTTCTTGATAGGGAGATTGCTAACATTCTGTCTTCTAATCTTTATTACAGTCCTGTAAATTAGATATGATTGTCAATTTTACAGATGAGGAAACTCTGGCTCAGAGATGTTAAGTAACTTGTCTGAGGCCACACAGCTAGTAAGTAGTAGAGCCAAGATTTCAATCCAGGGTTACCTTTTTTTTTTTTTTTTCCATTTCACAACAATACTATAATTCGATTTCACTTTTCATGGACTGTCTGCCTCCACGCATCTTTATGGAACTGTATTTTGGAAACTTTAAAGGGAATCTTACTTGAGGGCAAAGGAATGAGCACATCTTCTGGGACTGCCATTCGGGACATAATTGTATGCATTTATAGAGCCTTTGCTGTGTACGTAGCACAGTGTTTAGTGCTGGGGTTATAGGGCTCGATAAGATGTGGCCCTGGCCTTCAAGGCCTTCAAGGTTTAACAAGAAAACTGATACAAATTTGAGTCAATTACAATAACCTGTGGCCAATACGCAACAAAAGTATAAGAGCACAGAGAAGAGATGGGAACTCAAGAGGGACTTAGAAGAAGCAAAATCTAAAGCAGGTTTTGAAAAATTAATCACCACTTGCATGCAGATTCAGGGAGAAAGGGCATTGCAGGTTCAAAGCAGCCATGTGCAAAGGCATGAGGCGTGAGCAGGTAGGCTGTCGTCAAGAGAGACAAGCGGCCATTCTGCTGGACTCTGCTAATGCGTGAGAAGGAAGAGGAGCAATAGGACTCCAGGGGCCAGCTAGTGTCAGGTCACTAGGGACCTTGCACTCCACACTGAAGGCACCCAGAAGCAGTCTCGGTTTCTAAGCCAGGGTTGGCACAGTCAGGCAGGCTTTATCATAGACCCTTCTGTCTGTTACACAAAGCCAGTGCTGGCTCCCAACACTGGCTCTGCGGGAGACTCACTAGGGAGCAATGTTTAAAAATCCAATGCCAGGACCTCACCCTGGACCAATTACATCAGGCACTCTGGAAGTGCAGTCCGGGCACTGGTATATTTTAAAAGCTCATTGGACAATCCTAATGTACTGCCAGGAATCAGGCTACTGGTGTAGGGGCAGGAATAGCATCCAGGAGGCTCATGCTGAGGAAGTGAATTCTGGATGAAGAGAAAGGACAAGATTCAAAACAACAATATTTTAGGAGCTAAAATCGACAATCGTGTTTGATGAGATGTGAGAGCTGAGAAAGAAGAGGAGGGAGGGTGGGTAGGAAGTGACGCTCCATTTTTTAAATCTTGATACATAAATATATTATGTGTATATACACCTCACATAATATTATTGCCAGAAAGTCTAACAAGCCCATCAGCCATTATTGATGTCTCCCCATCCCCGTAGTGGTTATCTATGAGAGTCCAAAAATACCACAATAATTCAAGAATGCGTATCACATCCTACAAGCACCATCTTCAATACTCGGGTCCACATTCATTCCAGTCACCCTGCACGGTCCAGAGGGATTTGCCCTGAACCCATCCTGGCCTCTTGAAGGAGAAATGCCGGGGAATTCCACAGGAGGAATGAAATTGCTGTCTCGTTAGCACATTATTTACTTTGACGCACAATTCTAGCAGTTGCAGTTCAGGCTCTATTGTTCACATGGTTGAGCAGGGAGTGTAATGGGAATACCATTAATTTGATGGTTTTAAAGGAGGTGATTTCCAATTTGAATTATTCTCAAGTTGTGAAATGAGTCTGAGCTGGTTTGTAAAACAGCAAGTAATCAATGCACTGTATAACCTTGATTTTTTAGAGTCCCAACGCTATGCAGGAAAGTGTCCTCCGAACCCATTATAAGAGGGTAAAAAAAAAAAAATGCCATCATCCTCCCGCCCCCCAGACAAATTAGCAAGACAAATGTTAGCAAAAAGCTCTGCAGACGCACCATTATTTACAAAAGGGAGAGAGAAGAAGATGCTCTGAAATAAATCATGCTGACAGTTCAATCAAAAAAAATCAGAATATATTATTCATGCTGTGTTTCATGAGTTGGAAAGCAACTGGACAGGGAGAGCCAAATATGTATTGGTGTGCTTTATTTATGCATAATAATGTGAATTCCTAAGTTACCTCTGTTTAATGAAATCTGCATGCTAAACTGACGTGACAGGCCCATTCAACATGTATTTTTGAACTTGACTCTTAACTACTGCTGGTCTAGATACTGGGGATGCACAGGTGAGCAAGCCAGGTAAGACTCCTGCTCCTGGTAAGGTTAGTTCTGCTTGTCAGTGGGTGGATGGGCAGACAATAAACACGCCAGCAAGAGGACAGTGGTTCATAATCGGTGCCCAAGAAAAAAGCAAGCGGGTGGTGCAGTAGAGACCTGCCAAGGGCTACTTTGTACTGGTGATTGGGTGAGGCCTCTCTATAGAGATGACATTTAATTGTGTGACATGCAGGAGCCATTAAAAGGGAATCTAGAGAAAATGTGCTCTGGGGAGGGGTCCTACCAAGGCCAAGATGCGGGAGTAAGAACAGGCTGGGTGTGTCCAGTCAACACGCGGTAGGTGCATGAACCGTGATACAATGAGCTAGCAGGGGCAGGTGGGAGATGAGGTCTGAGAAGTAGGCAGAGCTTTGCCCAGGCAGAACTTTGCAGGCTTCAGGAAGGAGTTTAGATTTTATTCTAACTGCAACAGAAGCCTACCAGAGCATTTTAAGGGCAGGGGTGATAGGATCTGACTTGAACACTTTAAAGACTCCTGTGGCTAGGTCGATGATTCCACACTGTGTTGGACTCCATGAGGGATGAGAGGGAGAGAGCTGTAGTAACCAATGGGTGGGGAGGTGTGGAAACTTGAGTGGGCTTGGGAGTGACAGTAGGGTTATAAGCTAAGGAATCAAATTGAAGATAAGGAAATCTTCCAGAAGGATGAGCTATTTGAAGACATCCATGGTGAGAGGCAGGAGCAAACAGTGGGAAGTTTGCTGAGTATATTTAAGTCATCAACACTAACACATTTGAAGAAAGATGGTATTATGTGGGTTGCCTTACCCAGAGAACAGGATGTGGAAGGGCAAATGTGGGCAGGAGAGGGTGTGATAAATCTCAGAACCATGAGAAACCTAGTTACTAGAGATGAGACAGAAGAGGGACGGTGGGTTCAATTCTGTCTGGAGTGACGATTCTCAACTGGGGGCAATTCTGCATCCCAACGGACATTAAGAAGCACCTGGAGACATTTCTGTTGTCACAACTTGAGAGGCAGTGCTACTGGCATTTAGTGGATAGAGGCCAGGGATGCTGCTAAACACCCTGCAAGGCGTAGGACACCCCTCACAACAGAGAATTCTCCAGTTCAAAATGTCCGTAGTGCCGAGGCTGAGAAACTGTGGATGGACAGGAGAGTAGAACAACCCTGGATTTCAGTCCCCAATGTGTGAGCTTGAGTCAAGTCCTTAACCTCCCTGAGCCTCACTGACTCCATCTGTAAAATGGAGATGGCAATCATGCCTGCCTCCCATGGGGGTGTGGATAGAGCTGAGGCCATTGGGGTAATTACCACACTTGCAGGTACAGCGGAACTGAGAAGAAAGCAGAGGCTATGCCGTATGCCTTGAAATGAGGTCTCAAAATGCCTGGGTAAGTGTGAGAGGCAGGGCCATGCTCTGGATGGAGTATCAGAGGATTGGGGTTTGAGTTCTCTCGCACACAGTGGGTGGACTTTGGGGAAGTGACTCAGCCTTCCTATGCCTTCCCTATTCTGGTGATAGATATAGTTATAGATATAGATATGGATGTATAGACATACCTGCTCTCAATATACAAGCATAAAAATCATGTTTATGTGGCCCATCCCACAAAGGATAGTCTTAGTCTGTTCAGGCAGTTATAACAAAATACCATAGACCAGATAATTTATAAACAACAGATGGCCAGGTGTTGTGGCTCATGACTGTGGTCACAACAATTTGAGAGGCTGAAACAAGAGGAGTGCTTGAACCTAGGAATTCAAGACCAGCCTGGGCAACATAGCGAGACCCCATCTCTTCAACAAATAAAAAAATTAGCTGAGCATGGTGGTGTATGTCTGTAGTTCCAAGTACTCTGGAGGCTAAGGCAGGAGAATTGCTTGAGCCCGGGAGATTGAGGCTGTGGTGAGCCATGATTGCACCCCTGCACTCCGGCCTGGGCGACAGAGTGAGAGACCCTGTCTCAAAAACAAACAAATACGAAAATAACAGAAATGTAGTTCTCACCATTCTGGATACTGGGAAGTACAAGATCAAGTCACCAGCAGATTTGGTCTCAGCTGGACGGTCCAGCTTCTGGGTCATAGACGGCCGTCTTCTTGATGTTTTTTTCACATGGTGGAAGGGGCAAGGGAGCTCTCTGGGGCCTCTTTTATAAGGGCACCAATATGATTCATGGAGGCTCCACCCTCATGACCTCATCACCTCCTCAAAGCCCTTCCCTCTAATACCGTCACACTGGGGATTAGGTTTCAGCATATGAATTTCAGGGGAACACACATGTAATCCCAGCACTTTGGGAGGCAGAGGCAGATGGACTACTGGAGGTCAGGAGTTGGAGAACAGCCTGACCAACATGGTGAAACCCCTGTCTCTACTAAAAATAGAAAAATTAGCTCGACGTGGTGGAGGGCACCAGTAATCTCAGTCACTCGGGAGGCTGAGGCAGGAGAATTGCTTAAACCTGGGAGGCAGAGGTTGCAGTGAGCCGAGATCATACCACTGCACTCCAACCTGGGCAACAGAGCAAGACGCTGTCAAAAAAAAAAAAAAAAAAAAAAAGAATGTCAGGGGGATATAAACTTTCAGACGACGGCACAGCCTTTTCCAGATTCCATCCTGTAAGGTGGGACAGGGCAGAGTGCAGGCACAACAAACAGCGTGCCCAGTCTGAGCAGAACTGCCTTTCTTGCACACAGCATGTGGGCCCACTTGTCCCAGATGGCTCTCCTTAGTACCACCTGAACACAGTTTTATTTAATTCAACACTAGAGAGATGGTCAAAAAGAATTAGCTGTGAGTGTCTCACCTGGCACAGAGTCTCTCAGCCTCAGCATGGTTGACTCTTGGGACTGGGATAATTGCCTGTTGCAGGGGTCTGTCCTCTGCATTCCAGGATACGTAGCATCCCTTGCCTCTACCCACTAGATTTAAGTAATGCCAAGTTGAGAACCACTGAACTAGCATGGCGTAGTAATAACTCATCATCATCATCTGTGTAGATGGACAGAAGTCAGACTCAAATCCCACCTCTTCCCCTTACTAGCTGTGTGGCCTTAAGTAAGCCACAGTGTTGCTCTAGGACTCTGTTTTCTCATCTGTAATATGGGTATAACACTTCTCCATGCCGAGAATGAAGTAATGTATAAAATTCTTAGCACAGTGTCCAGCACATAATTGTTCTCCAAAAAGTCCTTATCCTTCTTTACTGTACATGATTGAAAGTTATGCAGAGTTAGCCCGGGCTCACACCTATAATCCCAGCACTTTGGTAGGCCAAGGTGGGTGGACCACTTAGGCCAGGAGTTCAAGACCAGCCTGACCAACAGAGTGAAACCCCACCTCTTCTAAAAATACAAAAATTAGCTGGGTGTGGTGGCGTGCACCTGTAGTCCCAGCTACTTGGGAGGCTGAAGTATGAGAATTTCTTGAACCTGGGAGGCAGAGGTTGCAGTGAGCTGAAATTGTGCCACTGCACTCCAGCCTGGGTGACAGAGCGAGACTCCATCTCAAAAAAATAAAAAAATAAAAAATGAAAAGCGTTACACAGCGTCAAGACACATCTCTGTGGCTGGGTCCCCAGAACAAAGTCCTCCTATCCCCTTAAACGGGGCCACAGATGGATAGACAGTATATGGTGCAATGCTTCTTTAAACCCGTACTGTGAACACTTGCTCCCTCATCTATCTAGAGAGTGGCTCTTATTATTTATGAACACCACCGTCATCATCATTAGCAAAAGAAGAAACTGTTGGATTTTCCCCCATATCTACAAGTTGTCTTGATCCTATCCAGACTCAAAGGACCCCCGAACTTGCTGATCTTCCCCCTCAGAGGAAGGGAGGCCACTAAAATGAAGTTTTTATAAGGTCGACCAATGCACACCAAGAAAAATCAGCATTGCAGCAGGCCGGGGTAGGGCGTGGGTGGTCTCCCTGACAGCTTGTTTTTAAATACTTCCAAACGAAAATGAGTTTGCCTCCAAGGAACTGTCTGTGTGCTGGCAGATCCGAAAGCGGAAGCAAAGCTCTCATGGCTGGCTGCATGCAGGCGTCCCGATGCAGAAGTGCTGCTAATTTAAACCCATTTTCCAAGGTGCCCACAGACTCCATGGGAAATCACCAACACTCTCTGGAGAAGATGCTTAATCACCTGAAGAAGTCATGGGAACAGAGAAAACAAGAGCTGAAAAGC
Source organism: Theropithecus gelada (assembly GCF_003255815.1). Taxonomy (NCBI): domain Eukaryota; kingdom Metazoa; phylum Chordata; class Mammalia; order Primates; family Cercopithecidae; genus Theropithecus; species Theropithecus gelada. Next base: position 66,294,035 of record NC_037688.1, read on the forward strand.
CTCTCCGAAAGGGAGGCCCCCAAGTGACATTTTCAGCAGGATAGTATTCTCTAAGCCTTGTCTTTTCATCCTGTGCTCTCCTGAACCAAATAGATTATTAGGATTTAAGATGCATTTGATGATATTTTCCTGGTAGGGAGCCAGTGGTACCCCCAGTTCTGGCCCGCCTTTTAATCTTCCTCTTGGTGGAGTTCCTGAAGGACACGGAAGCAAAGAACTTCGGCCAAATGAAAGCAAACAGCACTTCGCTATTAGCTGGGTCAATGCCCAATAGCCCAGTGTTGGACAATTTGTAAAAAGCTGGTCTAGGCAGCAGAGACTTGATAGGTACCGTCTTCTTAACCTAGATCAGAATCTTGAGTGGCTGCAGTGATAAAGGAACTTTTGACAATAGAGGCACAGCTGATGCAACTCAGAAGATAGATCACCGGGTGCATCTTGGGGAAGGAGGACAGGCAGGGAGGGAGAGGATATGGCTGGTCTAGCTCACCTCATCTACAGGTGCACAGACAGAACAGGACAGAGGGAGATTAGCTTGGTACACGTCTCTTAAAACACAGCGACCCTGGCCCCCAGTCAGTGTGGCTCAATCCAGGGTTTATACTGTGACTAATCACATTAGCCTCTTCTCCCTTGGACGTAGGAGCTAGGGTAAGGATGCATTGAGCAAGCTTGCAGGCATGGGAGATCAAGGCTAATGAGAGACACCACACTGCTATACGTAGAGCTCTTTTTTTTTTTTTTTTTTCTGAGATGGAGTCTTGCTCTGTCACCCAGGCTGGAGTGCAGTGGCGCGATCTCAGCTCACTGCAACCTCCACCTCCAGGGCTCAAGTGATTTTCCTATCTCAGACTCCTGAGTAGTTGGGACTACTGGTGTGCACCACCATGCCTCGCTAATTTTTGTATTTTTAGTAAAGACTTCACCATGTTGGCTAGGCTGGTCTCAAACTCCTGACCTCAGGTGATCCACCCACCTTGGCCTCTCAAAGTGCTGGAATTACAGGCATGAGCCACCACGCCTGGCTCACGGAGCTCTATTTATCAAGGATTTTTCCTTGTGATACAAAATAAAATTGGTCTTCCTATCCCCACTGCCAAACACTGGGAATGGGTATAGAGGAAGTAAGTTCCTGACTTAGCAAATATTTCTTCATTCCCTTGTTCTTTTATCCAGTGTAGCACAAAATAGCTTCCTTGGCCACCCGTGTGAGTCAACTCTTGTCCTAGGACCAGGTGCGTGTATGAACTAAGGTCAGATCTGGGTGGGCAAAAACCATCCCAGCCTCCTTCCCTTCTGCCCAGTGACCCTTCTCCAGCCTTTTCTGGCAGGCTCCGTCAATTGTTGATTCATCTCCCGTCATCTTCTCCATGCAACTTAGCAAAATATTCATTCGTTCAGTGAATATTTATTATATGCCTTCATCTTAGGTTGAATTTCTCCAAGCAGTGGCTGAGTGATGTGGGGAAAGGTGATCTATCAAGAAACCACCATGGGCCGGGCCTGGTGGCTCACACCTGCAATCCCAACCACTTTGGGAGGACAAGGTGAACGAATCACTGAGGTCAGAAGCTCAAGACCAGCCTGGCCAACATGGTGAAACCCCATTTCTAATAAAAATACAAAAATTAGCTGGGGGTGGTGGCACATGCCTGTAATCTCAGCTACCTGGGAGGCTGAGGCAGGAGAATCGCTTGCACCTGAGAGGCAGAGGATGCAGTGAGCCGAGGTTGTGCCACTACACTCCAGCCTGGGCAACAGAGTGAGACTCCGTTTAAAAAAAAAAAAAGAGAGAGAGAGAGAGAGATAAGGAAACCAGCCCAGTTTCCCCATAGAACTGATATTTATGGGGTTTTGAAAATAAACATTGAAATTGACCCTCTCAGTCTTAAAGCTTGAAACTTAACATTTGTCTTACCTGACTTCCCTTGTTAGGAAGCAACCTTCAGGCTCTCAGGATAATATTAAGAAACTGCAACTAGGAGGCCAAGGCAGGAGGATTGTTTGAGATCAGAAGTTTGAGGCCAGCCCTGGCAACATGGTGAGACCCCTCTATCCCTACCAAAAAAAAAAAAAAAAAAAAAGTAGAAAATTAGCTGGGCTTGATGGTGCACACCTATAGTCCCAGTCACTCGAGAGGATAAGGCAAGTATCTCTTGAGCCTAGGAGTTTGAGTCAAGCTGCAGTAAGCTATGATTATACCACTGCACTCCAGCCTGGGTGACAAAGTGAGACCCTGCTTTGAAGAATCTGAAACTCCACTTCTTTTCCCCTTCCTAAGTTCCATTTTCCAGTGTGTAGCTGCATTCCTTCCCAGTTATATAAATCCCCAATTTTACTCAGGTGGGGAGACAGATTTGAGACTTACCTCCCATCTCCTCCGCTGCACACCTGAATAAGGCCTTTTTTTCTTGGCAACACTTGCTGTCTGAGTGATTGGCTTTCTCTGCAGCGAGCGGTGGGACCTACACTGAACCCTTGGCATTTCAGTAACAACAGCTCTTCTAGAAAAACCTCTCAAGGAAGGACAGTGGAATAAGGAGAAGGAAAGACCGGAGAACAAGAACATGGTCCAGGTAGAGTCTAGCCTTGGCCAGATCCCCACGCGCAGGGCTCCAGCACAGGGGTTGACAGGTGTTTTTCTGTAAAGGGATAAATAATAACTATTTGAGCCTCTGCAGCCATAGGATCTCTGCTACAACTACTCAGCTCTGCCACTGCAGAGCTTAAGCAGCCACAGATGATACATACATGAGTGAGCATGGCCATGAGGCTAAGGAACTTGTCTGTCTCCGCCCATCAGTGTGCCCCATGTCTGGAACATGGTAGGCAGGAATAAATGATGTTACTGCACATCCAGGCGCCTCTACTGGGCTGCTGCACCCATGATCCAGCTGCCATAAATGTTGGCTGATAGGGCTTGGAGACGTCCTTCTGATACATAAAATTGCCCACAACTGACAGAAACCGCCTTGCAAAAAAGATTAGCTCTGCCCTCCAACCTTCCCAGAAGCAGCACACAGTCAATGGTTGATGGATATATAAGGGCACAAGAGACTAACCGTCCCGCTTCATGGAGGGACACTTCAGTAGTATGGTACCTTCTCTAAAGTCGAGGTCAGCAAATTATGGAAGGTAGGCCAAATATGACCCACCGGCCATTCAACTCTGAATTCTCTCTGCCGAGCACAGACCCTGGAAGACAGCAGTCAGAGAGTAAATGTTTATCGAATACAATGGAATAAAACTGAACCTTGAAAGATGGGTCCAATTTGGGCAGGGTTGGGAGAGAAAAGCATTCTTTCAGGTCCTCGAACATGTTATACACATTGTTCCATCTGCCACCAGCACTAGCCTGCCTCCCCCACACCACTTTGCCTAGCCAACAAGCATTGTCTCTCATCTTTCAAGTCTCAAGTTAGATAGATCTGCCCCCAGCATGAATCCACTGCTCCCCATCTGTTCTCCTACAGTACCTTTGCTTGCTACTCATGGAATAATTTTCCCATCGTGTATGAGGTCCTTAAGTTAACTTCTCTGTCTCCCACATTAGAATGCTGGCTTCTTGGAGTCGGAGACCTCACCTGTCTTAGACTCTTCCATGATCTTAGCATCTCACACAGTGCCTGGCACGTGGTAAGCCTTCAATATAATATTTCAGCAATTCCACTTCTGGGTATATAGCCAATAGACATAAAATCAGTTTGTTGAACAGATATCTGTACCCCCATGTTCAATAACCAAAATATGAAATTAACCTAAGTGTCCCCTAATGGGTGAATGAATAATTCATTGTGTGGTACATACACAAAATGAAATACTATTCAGCCTTAAAAAGAAGGAAATGTTATCATTTGTGACATGGATGTACTTGGAGGAAATTATGTTAAATGAAATAATCCAAGCATAGAAAGACAGATATCTCATGATCCCACTTATATGTGCAATCTTAAAAAGTTGAACTTGTAGAAGCAGAGGGTAGGAGACTGTTTAACAGGAGCTGTGAAGGGGGTGGTATGGGATTGGGGAAATGTTGGTTAAAGATATAATATTTCAGTTAGACAGGATGAATACATTCAGGACATCTACTGTACAGCAAGGTGACTATAGTTAATGACAATGTACTGAATACTTGAAAATTGCTGAGAGCCGATTTTAAGTGTTATCACCATAAAAAAATATACAAGGTGATACATGTTAATTAGCTTGATTTAGCCATTCCTCAATGTATTCATATATATAAACATCCTGTTGTATACCATAAATATATACACTTTTTATTTGTCAACTAAAAACAGAGATTATCGTTTTGACTTTAGATTTCTTTTCATCCAATTTTTATTACAAAATTTTCCAAATGTGCAAAAAAGTTGAAAGGTTTAGTACAATGAACACCACTTAGATTCAATAACTGTTCATATTTTATAGCCTACATATTTTAAATAACAGCCATATTCTTGCGCATTTACTATAGGTCAAGCACCTGCTAGGTGATTTGCAAATATTATTTTTAAAATCCTGAAAAATAGCATAGAAGATGAGCACTATTATTCCCCCCATTTTGCTGATGAGTACACTGAGACTTAGAGAAGTTACATCACTAAAATCAAACAGGTACTAAGTGTTAGATTTAAACCGGAGCTGGAGTACTGTAGCTCAATTCCTGACTACTAGGTTATAGCATTCTGTAACCCCACAACGGTATGATGTGCTAGGGGATCCTAGAATTGTGAGGCTGGGTTATTTCTGAAGAGTCTGAGGCAGCTCCTGGGGGGAGATGACTCCAGAGAGCAGCTGAAAGGGAGATGGAGCTGAGACAAGAAATCCACGGCTGAAGTTTGGTGGCCAATCATCAAAGAGATGAACTCCAACAGCATCTACCCCAATCCCTTTCTTCCTTGCCATACATCTCTGACACGATCATTATTAGTGACTGGGCTCAGAAGCTTGCCACCTTGTATGATCTGAATTGATCCAGTAAAGAATTCTCTGAAAAGCACCATTAAGATGATTTATAGTCTAATTTTGGTTGCTATAGATTCCAAGTCAGATTTATGACTGGGAAGAGAGGGGGGAAAAAAATCCCCTACTCGCTTGGAATTCAGGTAAAGGTTTCAGTATTGATAGAGAAGCATGACTGGCTGGAAAAAAAAAAAAAAAAAAAAGTCATTTTTTTTAAAGTTTACAGCTACCACTCCTGGTTTGGGGTTGCTATAGCAACGAAGGGCCTTGGGGGGCGGGGCATAGTGTCTGCAGATCTCACTCTACGGAGAGCTGATTGATAGGTTTCCTGAATGCTGTTTAGACACTTCTGTGCTGGGAACCAGATAACATTGGTTTATTAAAACACATGTTAAAACACCAGTCATCTCTCTTGCACCAGCATTTTATTCTAATCATTGTTGTTAAGGAATTGTTAACAGGCTACTGATAGGAATGGAAGGCAAATCCCATTAGGGAGCTAAACGCCATTTTGCTGGGATCGCGTGCACAGGCCGGGCGGCAGGCCCATGCAGGGTGCATAATTACGATAATTTGGCATGATTGATTGTCCCCCTCTCCCCCTAACCCAACCCACCCTGGCTTTCCAGGGAGTCAGAGGCGTGGCTAATCCTCATAAAGACTTCTGTTCCTGGCTGTGGAGGGGCTCTGGCTGGGACTGTGCCTAGCTAAGGTCTCCAAATTTCTGTCTTCTCTGTCACTGTGTGACAGCCTGCGTGAATGGCAGTTGGTGCCCCAAGAAGTGTCATCAGGGCCAATGTACATGGCCTGTCCAAGGTATCACTGCTTGGGAGACGTGGTCAAGACAAGCTGGGCATGAACCCTGGTCCTGCTACTTGCTAGCTTTGTGACTGAGGAAACCTCTTAAGCCTCAGTTTACCTAGCTGGAAATGGGGGTACTGATATTACTTCCATTTTTTTGGAGTATAAATAAGACATTCCCTTTAGCCTTCTACCTGGAAGAACTCATACCTCACAAAACCTGGTAAGACAGGTACTTCAACTCCATTTTGCAGATGAGGAAATGGAGGGTTAGGGAAGCTCAGGAAGGAGACGGAAGGTGAGGGAGGGAGGTGGAACTTCCTATTGAACTTTGAACTATTTTTTTTAAATTTTAGATTCAGGGGGTACATGTGCTTGTTTGTATCATGAGTATTACATGCATAATGCTGAGGGCAAGGCTCCTAGTGCACCCACCACCCAAATATTAGATATGGTACCCAATAGGTAATTTTTCAACACTCATTCCCTCCTACCCTCTCCCTTTTTAAAGTCCCTAGAGTCTGTTTTCTCCATCTTTATGTTCATGTATTCCCTTTGTTTAGCAGCCGCTTGTGAGTGACAACATGTGATATTTGATTTTCTGCTTCTGCATTAGTTTACTTAGGATAATGTCCCACAGCTCCATCCATCTGGCTGCAAAGGACATGATTTCATTATTTTTTATGGCTGTATAGTATTCCATGGTGTGTGTATGTATGTATGTATGTATGTATGTGTATGTATAATATATCACTATTTTTTGAGACAGAGTCTCACTCTATCGCCAGGCTGGAGTGCAGTGGCATGATCTTGGCTCACTGCAAACTCCACTTCCCGGGTTCAAGCCATTCTCCTGCCTCAGCCTCCCGAGTAGCTGGGACTACAGGCACGTGCCACCATGCACTGCTAATTTTTATATTTTTAGTAGAAACAGGGTTTCACCATGTTGGCCAGGCTGGTCTTGATCTCTTGACCTAGTAATCTGCCCACCTCAGCCTCCCAAAGTGCTGGGATTACAGGTGTGAGCCACCATGCCTGGCCTATATATCACTTTTTTAATACAATCAACTATTGATGGATTCTTAGGTTAGTTCCATGACACTGCTATTGTAAATAGCACTGCAATTAACGTATGAGTGCAGATGTCTCTTTATAGAATGCTTTATTTTCCTTTGGGTAGAAACAGTAGTGAGGTTTCTGGGTCAAATGGTATGAACTTTCAACTGGTCTACTGAGGTTATCTTTAATTTTCAATTGTCTTGAGGGACACAAGACATTTTTTCTTGGGAGCAAGTCACCTTTGCTGGCGGATGGCCTTCATTTGATAACTGAGGTAAAGAAGATTCCACAATGAGAAGTGAGAATAAAATTCCAGTGTTTCCTGTTCTTACTTCTGCATTTTCATTTCACACAAGTCCACCCTGTCGGGACAGCCCATTCCAGGGCTCTACTCCAGCACTCAAGGATCAAGACTTACTATGGTACCTGGGTTCAACTACTGGCTCTGCTACTTTCTCAGTGTAAACCCTGGTCAAGTTACCTCACCTCTTATGTCCTCCTATGAAAACAGAAATCATAATAGTGGTACCTGGAAATGTTCAATGATGCTGTGGATAGAAAGTTCTCAGCATGGCCAGGCATGGTGGCTCATGCCTGTAATCCCAGAATTTTGGGAGGTCAAGGTGGGCGGATCACTTGAGGCCAGCAGTTCAAGACCAGCCTGGCTGACATGGTGAAACCCCATCTCTACTAAAAATACAAAAATTAGCCGGGCGTGGTGGCGCATCACACCAGCCTGGGTGCGACAGAGCAAGACTCTGTCTCAAAAAAGAAAAAGAAAAGGAAAGAAAGTTCTCAGCATAGTGCTTAGCATTTAGTAAGTGTTACTGTTATTCTTCTTGTTGTTCCAGTAAGTCCAAATTTCTCTAGCTGGATTTTTATCTCTGAGTCTAGTAAAATACGCAAAAGTTAGTCATGGATTTTTTTTTTGTTTTTTGAGACGGAGTTTCACTCTTGTTGCCCAAGTTGGAGTGCAATGGTACGATCTCGGCTCACTGCAACCTCTGCCTCCCAGGTTCAAGCAATTCTCCTGCCTCAGCCTCCCAAGTAGCTGGGATTACAGGTGCCCACCACCACGCCTGGCTAATTTTTGTATTTTTAGTAGAAACGGGGTTTCACCATGTTAGCCAGGCTGATCTCAAACTCCTGACCTCGGGTGATCTGCCCACCTCGGCCTCTGAAAGTGTTGGGATTACAGGCCTGAGCCATCTCACCCAGCCTAGTCATGGTTTTGTCCAACGTTTCCCCAGAGCAGCATGTCCTGGCTGCTTTCTATGAGTGCTTCACTGCCCTTTTACTTGCATCCTTTTCCTGGATCCTTAAACTGCCAGTGAGGTAGGCACGGCCAGTGGTCTTGTTTGGCTATCCCAAAAGCCATTCTCAACCTGTTTTCCTCTACTTACCTCCTACTATGGAGAGAATAAAGTCAGGCTAGATAGCTGCAGATAGATAGATTCTCCCTGCAGCTCAGAGTGAAGATGAGACCCAGTTTTGTTCCATGAAATAAAAGGGGAGAAATTCCTAAAGAAGAGTGTTTGGGAAGGTTTTAGTTTCCTGATAAAAAGGACAAGTTGTGCTAGCACTTCCCGTCCTCCTCCTTTCTGCCTTGGAATGTGATTGCAATGGCTGGTTCTGTGGCAGCCATGATTCACACATAAGGATGAGGAGTTAACAGCTGGGCATGGGAGAGCGCATGTACAAAAAGAGCCTGAGTTCTTGATAACACCACTGAATTGCTGAACAAACCCTGAGATACGTATGTGTCCTTACGTTTTATACCATTTTTCAACATTTCTTTTACTTGCATATGAAAACATCCTTAACTGATACCAGGGGTCTTACTATGCCTATTTTACGTATGGTGGTGGAGAGGCTCAAAAGGGTGGGCAAATTGCCCAAGTTCTCACAGCTTTAAAACAGCAGTTTTGAATTCAGTGCCAGGTTCTGCCAGTTTCAAAACCCAATCTCTTTACCAAGACCAATGTTCTGTACTCAATGAACGTAAGTTTCTCTACCTTACCTTCTCTTCTCCGTATATTTAAATTCCATTCCGATTTTAGTTCAAGTTATAGACCCTCCATGAATCTTTCTTTGATTCATCCAGTACACAGGGAGCTCCTGCTTCATTGATCCCTGTTTCTCCACGAAGGCACCACCCTACCGTATGACACTTAATAGTTTTCCAGCGTTTCAAATGCATTGTACTTTTGACACCACTCCACCAAACCCCCATTATATCACATGTTCCTTAAGGTCAGAGAAGCAAACTCCTACAGGGTAATAGATCAGAGGATTTGGAGGCTGATTCAAATCCTGGTTCTTCCTCTTGCCTATTATGTGGCTTTGGGGGAAAGTCAGTTCATCTCCTATAGTCCCAGTCTGATGTGTGAAATGAAGGTCATAGTTGCTGTGAGATATTCACATGAAACTCATTTGTAAAGCAATTAGCAGAGTACCTGACTCAGAATAGATATTCAAAAAGGATAGCAACCACTGGTATTACATGTTATATTTCTTGTATACAGGCTTAGTGTGTGGCAGAGTGACAACAAATAGCATGAGTTCGATAGGCAACTGTTAATAGAATGGTCCATTGACTATTTCATTAAGAACTTACTGAGATGTCATTTTATTCCAGACAATGTGCTAAGTATTTGACTTTAATGATTTTTTTTAAAGTCAATAAAATACCCTTGTCTTTGATGCATGGATAAGTGTAATACAATGTGACAAATTCAATAATAAAGAAATCCATAGGGTTTTATGGGGACACAGAGGAAGGGCACTTATCAAATCCAGGAGGACTTCCAGGAGGAGGTCCCAAGTTGACTCCTCAAGAGGAGAGGAATCTGGATGATGAGTCCTTTTCCAGTCCCCAGAACTCTGTCATCCTTGCCAGGAGTAAGTTACAGAAACAGCAGATGAAGAAGTGGCATTTGTGCATCTGTGAGTAGGGACACAGATTCATGTATATGATAATTGCTTTTGCAACTTAGGACTTCTATCTAGAGGCTGGATTAGTTAGAAACAAGCTTCCTTTTCAACTTTGCTTTCATTTCAGCTTTTCCTCCTGCGTGATAAACACAAAACCCATTCTGTAAGGGCTCTCCTATTTCCTTTTAGGCACGAAGCATATTCTTAGAAGCAGCCTGCCAGGAAACAAAGGTTAATTCTGTAGGGAACGAATTGCTAAAGCTGCATTCTTATTTGAAGTTTTGATTTAGGGAAGCGACCGTGGGTTTTTCTTTGCTTTGCAAAGTTCTTTCATGTCTCCGTTTCAGGCAGATCCGTCGGCGTCACTCCACGCGTGGGCCAAAGTCACTGGCAAGATTTTATTTGACTCTGCCATTCTTAAAAGGCAGGAGATAGGCTTTGTCAGGACTCACAGGACCTCTCGCAAAGGATGCTCAGTTGGAAGGCTTCCATCCCACTAGCCCAGCCATGTACAGGAAACAGTAAAGTCAGTGGGCAAGAAGAAGGCTAACAGGGGTACTTAAATAAGAGTTCCTGTGGTTGGTGCATTTATGAAATATCAGAAGGTCACAAAAGTCATCCTCAATTGGTTACTGTGCTATTGAAGGCTGTTGTGTTCCAGCTGTGAGCCTCTCACTGGCTCTTGCTGGTCTGTAAGGGAATCAAGGTTGGTCTCAGAAGGCTTTCCAAGGTTTGTTGTTGTTGTTCTTATATAAGATCTTGCTGTATAACATGGATTGTTTGGTAGGTCTAAGAGGGTATTATGATCTCCTCTTATTCAATTACAGTATCATATTGATTCATTCACTATGTGCCAGGGGTGATCCCAAATAGCAGTAGACAAGCAGGGTTGCCACATATATTTCTGAAGTTCCTGTACTGCATGCAGAAGAGCGAGGGGTTGAAATCCACTCGCCAGAGCCATGAACCCATGCAATTGGCATCTACCAAGAAGATGTGACTTTTTCTAATCCATCTTTTTGGAGAGGGTGTTTTTTTCCAATTCACGCAAAGGTGCACATGAATCTGGTTTAGGCTAGCCTCTACCCTGTCTACAAGACAATCATAGTTCTTGCACTCATGAGGCTTTTATTCTAGAAGAGAATGAGGAACAAGCCAGAGGTAGAAAGGCAAACTTAAAATATTCAGATGACTTCAGGTTATGTGAAGTGCAAAAAAATAAATTATTAGTGTGGTGTTAGCACAGTGATGGGGCAAGGATGTTGCCTTAAATACGTCAATGAAGACATCCTTAATTATTAGCCTTTGTGTTCAGACTGAAGGTGCAAAAGACGAAGCTAGTGAAAAGCTAAAGGTCCAGGAGTATTCAAAGAGTCCAACAGTTTCTAACTACAGGAAGTTGAATGTGGATTTCCCAGGACATGTATTTGAGAGAAGGAGTGCTTCCCAGTAATAGCAATTGCACTGCATTTCCCTCTAGCTTCTGACATTGTTTTTGTGCTCAGAATCAATCGATTCCTTGCTATTCTTGGTGGGCAGAAAGTCTTTGCCAAACTTGACCTTTCCCAAGTGTTATCAATAGAGCTAACAGTGATGCTGTCAGAAATGTCCAACAATCATTACACGTCAAGGGGCTTTCTGAGTTCAGCGCTCTTGGTTCAGAGTTTCGGCTGTCCTTGGAATGTGTCAATGTTTGTCGAAGATGATTTCTTTACTGAAGTTCAATTATGGTATCATATTGATTCATTTTATGTCTCATATTTTCACATGTTTCTGTGTCTGTTTTCACCAATAGGCTATGAGTTCCCAAGGGGCAGGGGCTCTGTGTCATTTTCATTTTGTGCTCCCCGACAATAAAACAGTGTAGACTTCAAACAGATAGGCAGTCAATACCTTCATGTCCTATGATGGTCACATAGTCACACGGGGTATTGTTTCAATACTTTGCTTAACTGACTGGCAGACTGATAGATGATTAGGAATTTCAAAGTCGCTGTCCTAGGGTGATGACATTCACCTACATATTATAAACATCTTGAGAATGAGTTCATGCATTTTTCCCCTACTTGGGTAGTTTGTATATGTGCTACCCTAACCTGTCTTCTTAAAGGACCCCCCAAAATTGACTCTGATAAATAAATCAGTGAATAATGTAATATCTACTGAAGATTCCATGGGGTAAATATGAGTTTACGTTATGCACCAAAGGTAACAACCTAAAATCTCTTTGATATTTCTTTTAAGGAAAGCCCTCTCTTCTGTACTGTCTAGAGACTGTTTTACTCTCCCTAATGTCCTAAAGAGCCCCCAACTTCATGGACATCTCTTTTTCCCAACTACATGAAACCTTTTTTTTTTTGTTCCCAAATCATTTGTCAAAGCTTATCTTCTAAACAACCACTGCACTCTGTTCAAGTGGAGTTTGCATAACAACTTCTTAGAGAAGAGTCCCCATGTTGATTGGCCTATAGTCCCCAAAGTCTTTTGAGCATAATAGATGCTCAATTAACAGCTAACTGAATCAACTATAATCCAGCACAATTATGATATACTGTGCTATAAAACAAAAAGAGAGAGAGCTTCTAATCTTTCTCAGATTCCTCGAGATCTGCTTCATATTTCTGTTGTAAAGGGAGCTATTGCTGAGCCCTGCCATCAGCCAAAAGGCAAACAGAGTTTCTTCAGTCCTAATCTTGCCAGAATGGGGGTCACTCCAGACTGTTCACCGGTTAATAATTCTAAGGGTACACAACTGTATGTACATGGGATAAACCACTTCCTACTCAGACACTTCATGGTTTAGAAACTTGTCTAGTGCCAAAAAGCCAGTGCCATTGGGACCCCAGTTACTGACTCTCCCTCAATTCCTTCTACCTTACATGGCTTTTAAAAAATTGGCCTTGCTGGAGTTTGAGACTGGCCCGGCCAACATGGTGAAACCCCATCTCTACTAAAAATACAAAAATCAGCTGGGCATGGTGGTGTGAGCCTGTAATCTCAGCTACTCTGGAGGTCAAGATAGGAAATCGCTTGAACCTGGGAAGAGGAAGTTGCAGTGAGTTGAGATTGTGCCACTGCACTCCAGCCTGGGTGAAAGAGTAAAATTCCGTCTCAAAAATAAAATAAAATAATATAAATATAAATAAATACATAAAAATAAATAAATAAATAAAAAACCTTGCCAAAAGCCTACAGTACCTGTCTTATGACACTTCCCAGGCCTCAGATGATCAGTCCAGAGTGGTACATGACTCCAGTTAAGAGTCAATCACATTCTCTTTCTCTCTCAGATGTCTGGAATTGAGGCATGGAGATAGAATTAGGTGCTGAACTGGAAGGTTCTGTAGACCTCTGTATCAGCAGATAATAGAGCAGAGAAGTTGGACTAAAGAGAAAGGACATGACATGAGCAGAGACATAGTAAGAGTTCCTGATGATTTTACAGTTCCCGTGATGTCTCTTACATTTGCATTTGTTTCAATGAAATTCCCTCTGAATCTTTTTTTTTTTTTTTTTTTTTTTTGAGACAGAGTCTCTCTCTGTCACCTGGGCTGAAGTGCAATGGCGTGATCTCAGTTCACCCCAATCTCCACCTCCCGGGTTCAAGCGATTCTCCTGCCTCAGCCTCCTGAGTAGCTGGGATGACAGATATGTGCCACCATGCCCGGCTAATTTTGTATTTTTAGTAGAGACTGGGTTTCTCCATGTTGGTCAGGCTGGTCTCGAACTTCCGACCTCAGGTGATCCACCTGCCTTGGCCTCTCAAAGTGCTGGGATTACAGGCATGAGCCACCACGTCTAGCCCCTCTGAATCTTTATAACTGCTTCACTTTTCATTTGTCCTCCTTTGCATATGCCTCTGGCACATAAACCAAACTATCCTGAACTAACCATACCTTCTCACCAAAATAGAGGCAACCGACCCTCCCATGCACCTTGCACCAGGGGCACCTCTTAACACATTGAATTGGAATTCATCATTTACAGAGTTCTCTCTTACCAGGCTGTGAGCAAATTAAAGTGAGGTCTATGATTTTGTCCCTATATCCCTACCATCTAACTCAGCACCAGGGACATAGTAAATGCCTAATAAATGTTTGTTGAATCAAATTAAAAACATCATCTGCAGAATAAAATTAGGTACCTATCGATTTGTTCTAAGCCCTATTTACCACAGGAGGCCAGGATTCTACAATCAGCTTACAGCCATGCATTTACATCTTGCACCAATCACAAGCCACTATGGGGGCTCTTTTCTAAAAATAATCCCATTCCCTTAATTATATCACTGCCTCTGCAGAACCAGATTGCCCTCTGTGGGGGTTTTGAATGCAAACGTATGTGTAAGCCTGCGTGCGCAATACTGAAGGTTGGTACTAGAGCCATTTTCATTATTCAATAAGCCCTTGGCCCACCTCTTCAGACTAATGGAATCACACAATTAGTTGTGCTGGCCAGTCCTTTGTTTTCTTCTGATTACAAGGGTAATGTAATTGGAGATCATTCTACAATGATGTCACAGGTAGCCTTGGTATCCAACTCCCCGCCACCGAGAATCAAAATCCATTTACCTACAATATCATAATCTTGCTCTGCCCCAATCTGTCTTCAGCATCCTTTAAGCCAATGCTGGTAGCAAGTTCTGCAGGAAATGTAGTGAAGCCTGTCAGGGTTGCCTCTTCTGTCATTACAAAATGTTATTTGTGGCAAAAGCAAGGGATTTTTTTTTCTTATATGCTGTGTTGTTCACCGAAATGATGCTGATGGGATTAAAAAAAAAAAAAAGTGAAGGCAGAGCATGGTATCTTATGCATGTAATCCCAGCACTTTGGGAGGCCATGGTGGGAGGACTGCTTGAGACCAGCCTGGACAATATAGCAACACTCTGTCTCTAGAAAAGAAAAACAAATTGATAGGGTTAATAAATAACAAAAATCCATATTTTAAAACCATAAAGAAACAGTTATGCAAAAGTATGGTTTAAAAAGCTTTGACTAGAACTGAATTAACTCTGCAAATAATTAGAAGCAATACTGAAAGGTGATCATTTATGTCCACTTACCCTCAATTTTGCCTGGGTATTTCAAAATGAGCTAATAAAAAAGAGTAAAGCATGTTTTACACTGTATTTCTTCTTTGCAGTTCTCCACAAAACCTTAATCTTTATACATGGTAAGATCAAATATTTAAAACATTACATATATATTATTTTTATAAAAATACATAGACGTTTGATTCTGTCTTAAATTGTGTAATTCAGAATTAGATATCTTACCTACTATGCCATTTGATCTACACGTACCTTTTCCTAGAATGGTAGTTCTTAAACCCCTATTCGTGTTAGAATATCCAGTGAAGCTTTTTAAATGTTTGCCCTACTCAATTCAATTACATTAGAATCTCTAGGTGTGAGATTCTAATGGCATTTCTTAAAGTTCCTCAGATGATTCTAATACACACTCCAGACAGAGAACCACTGTCCTCAGAAATATTTGGGAGAGCATGGCTGGTTGCAGTGACTCAGGCCAGATGTGGTTGCTTATGCCTATAAACCCAGCACTGTAAGAGGCCGAGGCAGGTGGATCACTGGAGGTCAGGAGTTTGAGACCAGTGTGGCCAACATGGTGAAACATCATCTCTACTAAAAATCAAAAAAAAAAAAAAACATTAGCTGGACATGGTGGCAGGCACCTGTAATCCCAGCTACTCAAGAGGCTGAGACAGGAGAATCGCTTGAACTCAGGAGGCAGAGGGTGCAATGAGCCCAGATCGTGCCATTGCACTCCAGCCTGGGTGACAGAGTGAGACTCCATCTCAAAAAAAATAAGAAGAAGAAGAAGAAAGAAGGAAATATTTGGGAGTGCAAATCACCTATCTCTGTTAAATAGCAAACTTCTCGCTTTCCAAAACATGCCTTAAACCACCGGGTCCAGACAAATAGAACATAGGCATGATAATGAGGACCAGGTTTGGGGAAAGGGCTGTGTAGTGTAGACGGGTAAGCATCTCTGTGGAAGTAATTTGGGTCACATCTATACAAGTTAGATACCTCAGCCAGCACATCCTCTATTGCAAATTTGCAGAGCACACTTCTAATCAGCCAGTGTTAATTTGGTCAGGGGTCAGAATAAAGGGTGCAGCCCTCCTATGGGGAAGCCTCATTAGTCGCCATTAGGAATATCCATTCTGCTTGGTTGTCTTAGAGTCTTTGTCTTTCTTTAGCTATAACACGAGAGGACGCCAACAGCGCTGCAGATCGAACAAGCAAGAGGTCTTAGAGGTGTGGATAGGACTTTACACTCTCCCAATACAAAATATTTAAATTAAATATTAAATCATTATTATTCAGTTGGTCAACGTTATGATATGGTCACTATAAAGAAAAATGGGTACAGTCCAGCCAGAGTAAAGGACATGTATCCTCAGAACTCTGAAAAGAATGTTCAGGTTTGGGAGGTACGTTAGAAGTCAACCGATCCAACTTCTACATTTTACGTATGGAAATTCTGAGGCCAAAAGAGGACTGCAACTGGGGTTTCTAATTCTCAGACTGCCCATCTTCCATCCTAATCCTGGAAGTCTGTTTCCTTGATCTCATCAGCAGTTGAGTTTTTAAAGGCATGGCCTCCTCATCCCATAGAATGGATTATTATAGCATTGCAGGATGAACATGGTGGCAGGGGAGTAGGTTTCCATGGTTAAACTGGGGTATAACCAGGACTAGAACACTAGCCTCCTCCCTCCAAGTCTAGAATGACCACATGACTGTTGGCCCCAGAGAAACCAAACATGTTCTAATCTGCACCTCCGGCTCAGAAAATGTTAGCTGAATCATCTTGGACAAGATAATTCACCTCTATGAATATCAGTTTTCTCATAAGTAAAATAGACGTAATTTTTTTAAAAAAAAAAATCTGTCTTGAAGGATAATTGTATAGACAAAGTGAGGTCTTTAGAGGACAGCAGACTTTTTCTGTAAAGGGCTAGGTAGTAAATATTTTAGGTTTTGCAGGCTACACAAGGTCTCTGTTGCGTATTCTCTCTCTCTCTCTCTCTCTCTCTCTCTCTCACACACACACACACACACACACACACACACACATTAAACATGTTTAAAAATAAACATTCTGAGCTTATGGACCATACAGAAGCAGGCATAGGCCACGGTTTTCCACAGCTGATCAAGACCACACGCTGCAAGCATGCAGCAACCAGGCATGTTTTCGTGATGTTATTCAGCACCCAGCACCCACAACAGTACCAGATGCTTGGATATTTACTCAACAAAACCCTGAATAAATAATATGTAAAGAGGCTGGGTGCAGTGGCTCATGCCTGTAATCCCAGTACTTTGGGAGGCCGAGGCAGGTGAATCACTTAAGGTCAGGAGTTCAAGACCACCCTGGCCAACATGGTGAAACCCCATCTCTACTAAAAATACACACACACAAAAATTAGCCTGGCATGGTAGCAGGTGCCTGTAATCCCAGCTACTGGGAAGGCTGAGGCAGGAGAATCACTTGAACCCAAGAGGCAGAGATTCCAGGGAGCCAAGATGGTGCCACTGTACTCCAGCATGGGTGAAAAGAGCGAAATTCTGTCTCAAAAATAATAATAATAATAAATAGTATGTAAAGTCTAAGATGGAAAAGGTACTGTGTGTTTATTTAGTATTGTTACTGTCTTTGTGGCTTGTAAGCTCCAGAGCTATGATATAATATGAGAGACAGGATGAGTTTGCTCATTAAAGTATTTGCAGGAAAAAGAGATGAGTAGGAGTGTTGCAGAGGAGGAGGCATTGGCCTGAGCTTGGAAGGATGGGTAAGTTTTTGAATCAACGGATCAATGAAGAAGGTACCAGTGTATTAAAAGGGAAATAAGAAGGAGATTATGCATCTGCCACTGTACCATGGTGTAAATATGCTATCAGGACAAGGTTATGGCTTCACAAAGACCATCTCCTTATGTGATTTCTTGGAATGTGGAAGTCAGTGGCTGCTGAAGTGAGATACAGGTACATGCCCACAGGGAGAACTGACCTCTGATCATTTTGCGGTTCAATGAGAGTAGAGTATCTCTGAGACAAATATTAACTAGTGAACATGAAAAGATACTGAAGGCCTCCCATGCCTCACCATGAAATAGAGAGGAAACGTGCCCAGCTATCTTGGCACAATGCCAATATCTCAACACTTACAGGAGCTGATTCTGCACACAAGTTGTGCTTAAGCCTGGAAACTTCAGGGGACCTAGATACCTGAGCAGCATAGTCACATTCTGAGTTACTGAGTTTGCATATGAATGTAAATTGAAGACCTGTAATTGAGAACCTGGGCCTAGGTGGCTGGGCACAGTGACTTACACCTGTAGTCCCACTACTTTGGGAGGTCATGGCAGGTGGATCGCTTGAACTCAGGAATTTGCGACTAGCCTGGGCAACATGGTGAAACTCTGTCTCTACACAAAATATAAAAATTACCCAGGCCTGGTGGTGTGCACCTGTAGTTCCAGCTATTTGGGAGGCTGAGGGGGGAGAATCATTTGAGCCTGGGAAGCAGAGGCTGCAGTGAGCTGAGATTGTACCACTGTACTCCAGCCTGGGTGAGACAGCAAGACCCTGTCTCAAAAAAATAAAAAATTAAAAAGAGAAACTGGGCCTAGGATAATAGCAATTGTGGTTGGTATAAACACTTTCTCCTTCTTCCCTCTCCCACTATACATTCCCTCCAACACACATGCTCAGAGGAGTTTTTGCCAGGCCCGCATTAAGGCTTAGGGTTGTGTTAATCTAATCACCAAAGGAAATGTGACTTAATTAATACCTCCAAGCTTGTGAATGGTAACATACCACTGTGTAAACATCATCACACTATTCTTCCCATCTTCATTCACAGATGAGAAAATAGCCTCAAAAGGTGAACCAACTTGCTCAAGGTCACCAGCTAAGCTGGGGAGTAGGTCTTTCTGTCTTTTCACTAAACCCTGTGGCTTACCTAAAGAATGAATTATAAATGCCTAGCATCAGGTCATCTCTCAGAAACGGGTTTTGGAGGGCAGAAGACTTTCTCTGAGCAAGAGTTTGAATGACAGACAGGGGAGGCAGATAGAGTGAAGATAAACATCAAAGTTGTTTTCCTTGGGTAGAGAAACCCCAGATTCCATCAATCAAGTTAGCAGGGTTCTCTGGCCTTCCTTGAGTACTGGAGCTTGGATGATGATGACACCCAGCTGATTGTCAGGCCACTGTTGCAGTCAAAATGTACACAAAGATCGAGCCCAGGGTTACAACGCAGGCTGCACAAGCTGCTGGTACGAGGAGTCGAGAAGAAACAGACATGGGCCAAGGACACAAATCATGTGCCGCTCCCTTATTCGGAATAACTGGCCATGTCTATTAAATGCAACCTCTAGATTCATCATGCCGGATAGGCTATTTCAAGTACAGATGCTAGTATTTGTTCTATTTCATTCAACTCTTTGAGATTGATCAATAAAAAGATGTATATGGTGCCTGTGCGTCTGGCATTAAAAAAGGAAAGAAATGACCTCAGTGAATATGAACAGTGCTTGGATTTCTTAGAGTGCCTAGGAAACCCTGAGTAAACTGGGCAGATTCAAGCATGTGATGAATCTCTGCTGTCGGATTTAATATTTAATATTTTAATATTTAATCCTAAAACTGTGCATTCCATTTCTTCAGTTACAGAATATTAAAAAGTGAAGCTATTAAAAAACACTAAGTGTTTTAGTTCAGGAAGAGAGCACAACCTTCCCTAAGTGACAGGTGATGCTGGGTGTCTTGGTTTATTTGTTTTTGAAAACATGGGCTTTATTTCTTAAATATTTATTATTAATGCAACAATCGGGCTACCCAGGATTTATATGGTATCTTGTCTTCCAAGGAACACTCTGGTTGAATAACATCATCTGTCTTTATGAACTTCACCATCAGGAAGAAGGCGAGACTAACTTTTGTCTTCTTACAGATGGGCAAACAGAGACCCTGAGAGACCAAACAAGTTTTCCCAAGTCACAGAATATATCTACTGAATTTCCTCACACTTAAGCCTGCTCAAACCAGCTTGTGTCGGCTGTGACAGGAAAATCTCTGCTTCAGACTTTCAGAGAAATGGCCCTTTCACCTTTCATTTGATGTCCCCTCATAAACCTTGACTTACAAGAAGATGTACGTGAAATGGAGACACAAACGTTGCACTGCAAATGGCTCATATATTCATTTTTGGAAGAAATACTTAAGTTCCTACTGTGTGCCTAGCTCTATCTAAGCACTAGAGCTGTGTTTTCACGTCTTATTGTGGCTGTAACAAATTACCACAAAGGTCAGAAGTCCTAAAATCAAGTTGTCAGCAGGGCTACCTTCCTTCTGCATGTTTTAGGGCAGAATCCATATCCCTGCCTTTTCCAGGTTCTTATATATATATTATAATATTATTATAATATATACTATATATAATACATACTATATATAATATATATTATATAGTACATATATTATATATAACTATTATTATATGATATATAATTATATATAAAATGTATGTGATATATGATATATTATATCCCATATATCACATATATAATAGATCATATAGCATACATTATATATTATATAATTATATATATTTTATATATAATATAAATATATTATAAATATATACTTATATATAGTATATATAATTATATATAATATATACACATTATATGTTATATATAATTATATATTAAATAATTATATATGTCTAATGTATAATACATTATATATTATATATTATATGTCATGTATGATATATAATATATGAGATATATATTATTATATGATATATGATATATATGATTATATATTATTTTATATATATAGTTGATTGATTGATTTAATTTTTGGGACAGGGTCTTGAAATGTTGCCCAGGCTGGAATGCAGTGTTGCAGTCAAGTCTCACTGCAGCCTTGACCTCCTCAGCTCAAGCCATCCTCCCACCTCAGCCTCCCTTGTAGCTGGGACCATAGGCATGCACTATGTCCAGTTAATTTTTCTTTCTTGGTAGAGACAGAGTCCACGTTTCCCAGGCTTGTCTGGAACTCCTGGGCTATAGCAATCCTCCCAGCTGAGCCTTCCAAAACACTGAGATCACAGGCCCCAGCCTTTCCAGCTTTTAGAGGCCACCTGTATTCTTTGACTCATGGAACCTTCCTCCATCTTCAAAGTGCATCGCTCCAACCTTTGTTTTCACCCTCTTATCTCCTTTTTCTGACTTTGACTCTCCTGCCTTCGTTTTATAAGGACCCTTGTGATTCTATCAGGCCCATCTGGGTAATCCAGGATAATCTCCTCATCTCAAATCCTTAACCAAATCACATCTACAAAGTGGCTTTTGCCGTCAGGTAACATAGTCACAGGTTGAGTGGATTGGGATGTGAATCTATCTGTGAGGAGAGACATTATTCAGCCTGGCACAGACTGTCAAGAGGTTTAAGATGTGTTCTAGCCCTTGCAGCAATCTTCATTTGGTGGGGAGGAGGTGCACAAGCAATTGATGACAAACATCATGGTAAGTGACAAGCGGCAATGGGTACAATGATGGGCCTCTGTCCCAGGCTAATGGGTGTGAGGAAGACTTCCAGACAGAATGATGCCTCACACTAGTCTTAAAGGATGAATGGGGAATGCTCATGCCAGAGAGCAAGGTAGCGTGTTGGAAGTTGGGTGGTCCAGAAAATGAAGATACAGCAGGCAAGCAGCACATGAGAAGCCGAGGAGA
Organism: Theropithecus gelada; assembly: GCF_003255815.1. Classification (NCBI taxonomy): domain Eukaryota; kingdom Metazoa; phylum Chordata; class Mammalia; order Primates; family Cercopithecidae; genus Theropithecus; species Theropithecus gelada. The sequence continues at coordinate 66,315,569 of NC_037688.1, forward strand.
GTCCAGCTGTACAGTTCATTTGCCTACAGTGTTTGCTTCCCATTGGTCAGCTTTGTTTTACAACCACCTTGAGTGAGAGACAAAAAACTAGGCTGTATAGCATAACTATTAAGAGTAAGAGCAGGCCGGGTGCAGTGGCTCATGCCTGTAATCCCAGCACTTTGGGAGGCCAAGACGGGTGGATCATCTGAGGTCAGGAGTTCAAGACCAGTCTGACCAACATGGTGAAACCCCCGTTTCTACTAAAAATATAAAAATTAGCTGGGAGTGGTGGTGCACACCTATAGTCCTAGCTGCTCAGGAGGCTGAGGCAGAAGAATCGCTTGAACCTGGGAGGCAAAGGATGCAGTGAGCCAAGATCGCACCACTGCACTCCAGCCTGGGCAACACAGCGAGACTCTGTCTCAAAAAAAAAAAAAAAAAAAAAGTAAGAGCAGGAGGCTGGGCATGGTGACTCATGCCTTTAATCCCATCACTTTGAAAGGCTAAGACAGGTAGATCACTTGAGTTCAAGAGTTCTAGACCAGTCTGGGCAACATAGTGAGACCTTGTCCCTACAAAAATAAAAATAAAAATAAAAATTTAAAAGTTAGCCAGGCATGATTGTGTCACTGCACTCCCACCTGGGTGACAGAGTATAACCCTGTCTCAAAAGGAAAACAAAAAAAAAAGAGTAAGAGAAGGTAATCTGGCCTTCATTCAAGCCCTGACCTTTCTTAAAAGTTTGTTTAACTTCTCTGCTCCTCAATTTTTTCATCTGTCAAACAGGAGTAATAAGAGTACTAATCTTAAAGAATTGTTCCAAACATAAAATAATTAACATAAAGTCCTTAGCACAATTTTTGGTACATAGTAGGTGTTCAACAAATGTTAGATTTTTCTCTTTTAGTTCCCTCCCTTTCAGCCTCTTCGGCACCAGGACACTGTCATGCAGTATCTTAGTCTGTTCAGGCTGCTATAATAAAATACCACAGACTGGGTAATTTATAAACAATAGAAACATATCACTCACAGTTCTGGAGGCTGAGAAGTCCAGTATCAAGATGCCAGCAGATCTGGTGTCTGGTGAGATCTCACTTTCTGCTTCAGTGATGACACCTTCTAGTTGTGTCCTCACATGAAGGAAGGGGAGAAAAAGCTCCCTCCGGCTCCTCTCACACGGTCACTAATCCCATTTATAAAGGCTCCGTTCTCATGACCTAATCATCCCCTAAAGACTCTACCTCTTAATACTATTGCACTGCAGATGAGGTTTCAACATACTCAAAATATGAATTTGGTGGAGATGCAAACATTCTGACAACAGCACACAGTTCATGTTTTGACCCATGCCAGGAAATTCCTACAGGAAGAGCAGGTGACTTTCCCACGAGAGCCTAGTTCCCAGGCTCCCATCACAGAGATGATAGGACACCACATGTCCTATCACAGAGATGACAAGGACTTTTATAGGATGTGATGTGCTGCATTAAATACGGTTCAGACAAAACAAGACCACGCCTGGTACACCCAGACCATCAGGTCCTCCAGATTTTCCATGGTTGGAATTTCACTTTTCTCTGTTCTTAAAACAGCCAGATGGGGGGTGGTTATTCTCAGGGATAAACAGATAGCTGTGATTTCTGTTTCTGGGAGGAGCCCTAACTTTCTGGGTTTTTCCCAACATCGACAGTGTCGGACAGATTAAAAGATGTGGAGCTGGAGCCAGATCAACTGCTAGGAACCGTGTCTCTTTAGTCAAGTGCTATAATCTCAGTTTACTCACCAGCAAAATGAAAAGTTTGGATGAGAAGATTTGTAAGAGCCCCTCCTAGATCTAAAATTATCTTCTTCTATGGCAAGTTTGGAGCATAAATAGACCCAAACTACAAGAAGGTAACCTGAACTGATGGGAAAAACAAAACTCTGGGGTCAGACAAACGTGTGCTGAAATCCTCCTGAGATTCACCCGCAGAGATACTTAACTTCCCTGAGTCTCGGCCTCTGTAAAATGAGGATGAAAGTTCTTGCCTCAAATGGATACTCCATTTACCCTGACATAATTATTACGTATGCTTTGTATGCCTGTATTTAAATAGCCCTTATATCCCATAAACATATACGCCTACTGATATGGTCTGGCTGTGTCCCCACTCAAATCTCATCTTGAATCGTAGCTCCCACAATTCCCGTATGTCATGGGAGGAACCTGGTGGGAGGTAATTGAATTATGGGGTGTGGGGGGGATACTCCCATACTGTTCTCATGGCAGTGAATAAGTCTCACGAGATCTGATGGTTTTATACGGGATTTCCCTTTTCACTTGGCTCCTATTCTCTTTTCCTGCCTCCACGTAAAGCCCTTTGTTCTTCCTTTGTCTTCCGCCATGATTGTGGGGGCCTCCCCAGCTATGTAAACTGAGTCTATTACACCTTTTTCCTTTATAAATTACCCACTTTCTGGTATATCTTTATCAGCAACGTGAAAACAAACGAATATACTTACTCTGTACCCACAAAAAGTAAATTGTTTAAAAAATGTGCTTCCCTCAAAGCGTTGATCAGAAGATTAAATGAGATGTCATATGTAATGGAAAGTCAGGCACAAAATCAGCATTCAATGATTATTGAATACAAAAGTGGAAAGGTGCTATGTCTCACCAACGTTCTATCTTCACATTCCAGTGGCCACCCCTGTTCTGAGAGATTTCCTCTTTAAAATGTTAATGTTGTTTTCAAAACAACAAAAACATCAGTCCTCTTCCCCACCCCTCTCTACCATTAATCACAGCTCTTAAGGGGAAATAACTTTTAATTTTTAGCCATTCCTCATGGTAGTTTCCCTCCATATGCCTAAATACCATGGTTATGCAGGTATTTCTCAATTGATCAATTTTAACTTTTTGTTAATGGTATTGAAAGATTTAGTGCCTCCTCCTGCTGCTTCCTCTCCCCATGCACTCACACCCTAGTTTAGTGATAGCCCATTGTTTTTGTTAAATCAATAATCAGTATACATGTTACTATGGCTATTATCACATCCGGCTACTTTAGTGATATCCTGTTGTTTTTGTTAAATCAGTAATCAGTGTATGTGTTACTATGGCTATTAATCCAAGTAGAATACAATGATTAAGTTTCTTCTTCATATAGATTTAGTTTTTCCTGATGTTAATACTTTTTTTTTTTTTTGCCCTTTAACTTATTTTTTATGTACTTAACATGAATTCTTCCCAAAAATCTCCAAAAGAACACTAAACAAATTTTAATGGAATAAAATCCCCAGGCGTGCCCGTAATCCCAACACTTTGGGAGGCCAAGGCGGGTGGATCACGAGGTCAGGAGATCGAGACCATCCTGGCTGACACAGTGAAACCCCGTCTCTACCATCAGTACAAAAAATTAGCCAGGTGTGGTGGTGGATGCCTGTAGTCCCAGCTACTTGGGAAGCTGAAGCAGGAGAATGGTGTGAACCTGGGAAGCGGAGCTTGCAGTGAGCCAAGATTGTGCCACTGCACTCCAGCCTGGGCAACTGAGCAAGACTCTGTCTCATAAATAAATAAATAAATAATAAAATAAATAAAAAATAAAACTCATCAGTAAGCTATCAGTCCTTTTATAAGAAGTAACTCTTTGGGACATGTGTGCCATCTTCCCCCATGTAAATGCGTTCCACTCTCAACCTGCTACCTCACCTACCTCCTTCCACCCTTCATCCCTTCCCATCCTCTATTTAACTTCTCTCCTCTATTGAATCCTATTTCTCTGATTTCCTATCTTATTTCTCTTGATTTTCTTTTTTCTCTTGAGAGGAAGTCTTGCTATGGCCCTTAGGCTGGAGTGCAGCCGTGCGATCATGGCTCCCTGCAGCCTCGACCTTCTGGGCTCAAACAATTCTCCAACCTCAGCCTTCCGAATAGCTGAGACTACAGGCGCATGCCCTCATGCCCTGCCTTGATTTTCTTTCTTTTATTTTTGGAGAGGAATATCCTCCCAAAGCCTTTTCAGGTACAATTTTGAGTCCTCGCATGTCTGAAAATTGTTATTATATCCTCATACTTGATTAATCATTTGATTGGATATAGAATTCTAGGTTATAAATTTGTGAGTGTGGATCTATTGTCTTCCAGCTTCTAGTATTTCTATTAAGACAGTCAATATAAATTCTTATGCTTAATCCTTTTAATGTGCCCTGTTATTATTCCTTTGAAGCATTTAGGATTTTCTCTGCATCCCCAGCATTCTGTGACTTAAGAATGATGTACCTTATTACAAGTTTTTAAATTTATTTTACTGGGTACTCGGTGATTCCCTATAGTCTGGATTTTCATATCTTTCACTTCTGGTAATTTCGCTCCACATGTCTGAATAACATGGTTATGTGGCTGTTTCTTAATTCATCAATTTTAACTTCTTGTAAATGGTATTGGAAGATTTAGTACCCCTCCTGTCTCCCCCACACACTCCCAAACACTTTTACGGCATTTATTCTTTGATAATCTTCTCCCTGCAATTTTGTGTTTCCTCTCTTTGCAATTTCTGGGAGTCCTACATACAACTTCTGAATTGTTCTTCTACTTTTCTTCTATCTGCTCTATGCTTTTTGTCTTTGAATCGTGTTTTTGCCTTCTTGCAAATTTCCTTTTTCAACTATGCTTTTAAATGTCTTATCTTTCTGATTTTTAATTTCCAAGAGTTGCTTCTTATTCTCTTATGGTTCATTTTTTTAAATAGCATCCTTCTCTTGTGGCATGGATGGAATATCTTCTTTAATCTCTGTGAGGCTCTTAATTATCCTTTATTTGAAGTTTTCTTCTGCTGACTGTATTGTCTGCTTTTCACAAGTTGCACTAGTTATATCGTTTGTATGTTTTAGTTTGTTCCTTACCCCATGTTGAAGGCTTTCCTTAAGTGCCTGATTACTCTTTATTTTGTATTAATAGCTGAGTGAGATAAATCTCTCTCTCTCTCTCACACACACACACACACACACACACCCCTCACACTAATCAGAGGCTCTATGGATAGGATTCACCAATTCAATAATTTTATGGACCAAGCCATTCTGTTGAGATTATCCCAAATGTCAGTATCTGTATTTACTTTTTTCTGGGTCCTTTCTGTTACTTTCAGAAAAATTCTTCTAAGCCGGGTACAATGGCTCAAGCTTGTAATCTCAACACTTTTGGAGGCTGAGGCAGGAGTTCAAGATCAATTGGGCAATATAGCGAGACCCTATTTCTACAACAAATTTAAAAAATATTTGAACCCAGGAGTTCAAGATCAGTTTGGGCAACAGAGTAAGTCCCCATTTCTACAAGATGTTTAAATGCTGGCTTCCAGTATTCCAGAAGCTCAGAGAAAAAATGGACTGGGTAGCCACACCATTCAGTGTACTGATTTTCATTCAGTCTTCCCATTGTCAAACCTCACATGCCTATTACCCACTGTGTCTGATATTTGTGAATAAAGAACCCACCCTGGTTTGATTTTTCCAAATCTTCACCTCCACTTCCCTGCCTGGGTTCACAGGGTAGGGCTGGAGTCTGGGAGTCTATCTATCAACCGGCTCTCTTGTCACGAGCACCTCCTTTGCTCATGCTATTGGAGGTACCTGAAGCCTCCAACTGCTGAAACTTTCTGAGGTTCTGTGACCCAATTCCCCTTGATTTTGGTTTACAATCTGCCCTCAGTGGGGCGTTAGATTTCAGTTTTCTTCAACTGGTTACTTTGGTTACCATTCATCGATCCACATACTACTGCTCAAGACGCAGTTGACATCTGTTGTCCATTATTGTCTTGTCTCTTATTCTAGATTCCCTCTCTCGTTCTAGTTTATCTTTCTATTCATACCAGTTTATCTCTTCTGTGCCATTTAAGTGGGAGTCTCCAGGGAGGAATGGAGATAAATGGGTGTGTTCCATCTGTAATGTTTAACTGTAATGTTTAATGTTCTACTGAGGGTTTCTTTCAGTGAAAGATTGTGCATGTGGGTGACACGAGGAAAAATACAGAGAATGTGCTTCCCTGATAAAGTCTCTCCCTGGGCTGCTCATTCACAATGGCCTCATTTTCTAGAGTAACAGAAATTATCTAGGGCCACTCTGTCTCCCTAAAGAACTGGATGACATTATCTTGAATTCCAACCTGACCTCTAGTTCACCTAAGATTCTCATCATTCTCAAGATTTATACTTTTCCTAGGAATCTTTTTTCTCTGCTCAGATGGACTGTTTTCTTTATATCTGCCCCAGCATCATCTCAAATCTGAGACACAAGACTTTTTTTTTTGTCATTTCAGTATACCATCTCCCAATGCCCCAAACACAAAGGAAACACCCTTCTGAAAAGAATCTGCCTGTAGAAGACATTTACCGAACACTGGAAAGTAATAGTTTCTTCTCCAGACTGAATGCTGATACCAGACGGCGAGATTTTAATTTTTCTAATCCTGCTACTGTGTCTGTGTGTACGTTTATTTCTAAAATGAACATAAAAATCCAAATAGCATGGGCCTTCTATGTACTCTGATAGAATAAATGAGAAATCATGGTTTTTGATCGAAGAAGGCCTGTTATTATAAGTCAAGAATCCTTATAAAATAAACATTTAATAGGATATCCTATATCTGCTTTTGCTTTCCATATCCTAAGAAAGAAAGAAGATATTTAGAACCAAGTCAGGAGGTGACAAAGAACATCTGCCTGTGTTATTTCATTTAATCTTCTCAATAAGTTTGTGAGATATTATTTCTTTCTATTTTCCAGATGAGGCAATAGAGGCTACGTAACTTCCCTGAAACACATAGCTAGAAAATGACATCACCAATAATTGTAATAGTACCTGTTTCTGCCCCACTGTGCTTGCAATACACAGTGATAGACAGATAGATAGATAACATAGATTACATAGATACATAGATGAGCTATAGATATATAGATTAGATAGATTAGATACATCGATTAGACACACGGATTAGATAGATTATATAGATACATAGATTAGATAGACTGCACAGATAGGACAGATTAGATAGATTGGATTATAGTTGTGTATATCCATATACATATACACATGTATGTGTGTGCATATGTGTGTGTGTTTTCACTCTCATGATCACAGATGATATTCTTCTTTCTCATCTTTGGAAACTAAGACTCAGAGAAGTTATGTAACATGCTCAAAGTAACACAATCACAAAGTGCCCATCTCTCCCCATTTCTTCTTCCATCTCCTCACACTGTCTTTAAGTAGTGTACAAAGATGGCACCCAGTAATCCCTCCCCATCCTGTGGGCACATGCCACTCCTGACATGAAGAGGAGAGGCATATTTTCCCAACTCTTGAATCTTGGTTGGCTTTGTGACTAACTTTGACCAAGAGAATGTGGCACAAGTGAGATTCTGAGCTTGCAAACTCAAGCTTTAAGATAACTGGCCGTTCCTATTCCCTGCTTCGTGGAATTCAGAGACCATATTGTAAGAAACTCAAGTTACAAGGAGAAACCACGTGGAAGAGAATGGAGATGATCTGGTCAGTAGCCTCAGGTAAACTTCTGGCTGAAAGCCAGCACCAACTGCCAGCTTTATGAGGGAGCCATCTTGGTTGTTCCAGCCCTATCAAACCCTCAGATGATTTCAATCTCAGTCAACAGCATGTGGAGCAGAGGAACTACCCAAGTGAGCTCAGTCAACCCACAGAAACACAAGATAGAATACAACAGTCACTATTTTAAGTTACTAAGTGTTGACGTGTTTTGTTGTGAAGCGACAGACAACCAAAACACCGCCTGTCTTTAAAAGCATGATTTCAAAACCTGATGTCTTTCTATTAGAGCAATTTCACTGACACAGTCTCTTCCACTAAGAATAATAATGGCACAAATCATTGAGCACCTAGAAATGACAACATTTGAAAACAAGACACGCAAGGATAACTTAGAGACGGCAAATTAAAAGCTCATATAGTTTTCGTAAGAGTGTAGAGAAACAGGAACTGTTACTCATTTACTGTTTGTGGTAGTATAAAATAATGAAGTGTTCCTGGAGGGTGTTTTGGCAATGTCTTGTAAATACTCAGGCCCCTTGACCCAGATTTGTCACTTGCAGGACGTTTATCCTTGGGAACCATAGAGACATATGCAACTATTTTTTCCTGTAAAAGTGTTTATTATAACGTTTGGTAGGATACTCTTTATAATAGTGCAGAGAAAGAAAGAGAAACGCCTAAATACCCAACAATAAGGGATTTAAGTCAATAAAGATATTTTCACATAGCGGAGAGTTACCACGTTGCCACTGAGAATAAGACAAGGAAAGTTTTTAATGGCACAAATGTGCATTCAATATTCAGAAGAATGTACGAAACAATGTAAACGGTTTCCATTGGCTTTTGTAAGCAACGACCACAACAATTATAACTAACACCAAGATAGGCTTATCTTCCAAGCACTCTTGAAGGACATGACATCAAATAAATAGCGATTGTCTTTCAGTGGTCTCATTACTTCTGCTTTATGCCTTTTAATATTCACTAGGTATTTTTTCAATAAACATATGATAAGAATATAAAAACAACCCATTATTATGAGCTCAGATATAAGTTTTTAAAGTAACTTTGAGATTTCTGGGATGATAAAAAAAAAAAAAAAAAAAGTTCTGCCATTCCGAAATTGTCATATGTACAAGCATACATTCTCATGGGGCATTTTTGGGACAGTAGCTTCGGCCAAATTCCTGAGCTTGAAAGAGCCACTGATCTCATGCCTATTTTTAGTGCACAGTTTTAGGCCAATTCTGAGCCATCTCCTGGGACTTTCTGTACCAGGCCAGTTCCCAGTTTTGTTTCTGCCATGTGCATTAGGCAAGAGATTTCAAGGCATTCTTTGCAGGGGTCGGATCAGGTACACATTTGGTTTCATTGCATCCCAGAAGTTTTAAACTCTCTGGGGATTCAGGACACACTGCTACCATACACTCTATAAGCCTGGGAAACAGGCATCTCCCTGCATTCTCAAATGACCCTCCAGCAATTAGAAATGAGATTTCTAGTAGGCCTTCTATTTCAGTGTTAACAGCAGACAATAGCCTTTGGCTCTCTCTAACAAGACCAGCAAGCCAGCCTCTGCAAATTGGCTAAATTTATATTGCACACTAGACCCCGTGAATAAATAACAAGTAAATTCTTTTGTTGGCCGGAAAATAGTCTATACAAATTCTATTTTAATAATGATCTCTCAACAGGCCACGCAAGTGCCGGCAGGCAGGAGCCAGATCAGAGGATGGGGACGGGATCTCGGAGTTTGGAGTGTCTGTAATGAAACGCTACACCTGCTGCCTCTCAAAGTAGAATTGATTGGATAAAAATTTAGTACACAAGTGTCATCCTGTGCTTGCTTCCCAGACATTCAGAATCGAAAGTTTAAGGTGCTATTTCCCTAGAGCATTGAATATGCTCTGAATTCTTAGTGAGATAAACAGTGACCTGGCATACTGAAGATATCCTATGTGGGAAAATAAGCAAACTGGGTGGGACATTAAGTCTGGTACACTCTGTCATCTAATATTCATTTGATGTAACACAGACCTCTTTCCATACTGACCAGAGCACAAGAGGAATTTATTCACCCACCGAGGGAAAAGCTGAGGGCCTGGTTTACCTGCAGGCATGGCTTGATCAGGGGTTAAAATGATATTAACAAGATTTAATTCTTCTCTTCCTTTGTCTTTAAATTGCGACTTGACTCACCTTGTATTGGATTATATTGGACTCTTTTCTTTCTTTTTGTCTTTTTCTTTTTTTTTAATACAATTTCTTCCATCATGGTCAAAAGACAGATGCAGTGTTTTCAGAACTTATATCCTCCTGGTTTCAAATTTCTTGTGAAAAGAGGGAGAATCTCTTTTCCTGAAGGTGAAGCAAAAAATGTATTGTGCCTCTTTGTCTCTGTTTGGGCCACATACCCAATCCCTGAACTAACCAGTGAGGCAAATGCATAGATCTAAGTATCAACTTGCTTAGCCCTGGTTCACACCTCTTCCCTTATAATTAGGGAAGTTGGGAGAAGGATATCATCTCCACCCAAAATCATGGATTGAATTCAGGGAGAACTGATTGACCCAAAGCTCCATCAAGGTATATGTACAAGCAGGAGCATGTTTGGACCCGGTGGCAAAGAGTTCAAATTTAACACAGATATTAAAGAAAAATGTTAAATGCCCCCTTTAAGGAAGCCACTTAAAATTCCTCCTGCACAGAGCATCATAAGCTGTCTTCTCTTTCTGCAAGCATGGTCTATAGGATGAAGGTGCATGCACCTTCCACTTCATCTTGTAGTCCCTGCTCTTCATGGAAAGATCTCTCCATGCCTCCTACCTACATTCTTTGTCTCTACATCTACTCTTAAACATGCCCTGATGAAGGTAGGAAAATTCCTCTTTATTACAGTAATAGCTATTACTTATTGCTCTCTTAGGATGTAGCTGGTATGATGCAAAATCCTTTATGCAAAAAATAAAAAATCATTTGATCTTCACAGAAACTCTAGGAGGTCACATCTACTGTGCATACAGTGAGAAAAATGAAGGTCGGGAGGAGGAGGAAGCTCGGGCATGAACAGGGAGCTACTAAGTGGAAGAAAAGGGTTCCATTATATGATTCTTGCACCAGTGTTCACAACTCTGCAATGATTCCATTCAGTTCCGTTCTTCACTCTGTTGAACCAGTTCCACACGGAAAGGCTTCTACTTGCTCACTGATATGGTTTGGCTGTGTCCCCACCCAAATCTCATCTTGAATTGTAGTCCCATAATCCCCATGTGTCATGGGAGGGAGCCAATGGGAGGTAATTGAACCATGGGGGCAGGCTTTTCCAGTGCTGTTCTCATTATAGTAAATAAGTCTCATGAGATCTGATGATTGCATAAAGGGCAGTTCTGCTGCACACTCTCTTGCCTGCCTCCATGTAAGATGTGCTTTTGCTCCTCCTTCACCTTCTTCCGTGATTGTGAGCCACGTGGAACTGTGAGTCCATTACACCTTTTTTTCTTTATAAATAACCCAGTCTTGGGTATGTCCTTATAACAGTGGGAGAACAGAGTAACACACTCACTTTTCCTTAGATCTGAGGTTTCCCTGTCTAGCCTTCATTGCCATATTCCTCCCTCAAACTGTAAGTATGCCTTAAGCTCCAGAGCACTGGCTCAGAGTCCAATGCCTTCTTTCACACCATTCCTCCTCCCTATGATAGGAAGCTTGTCTTCTGGATATGACTATGTTTTCTACTTGAAAACTGCCACTCGCTTGGCCCCAGGGACCCTACCCACTGCTTGCATTCTTCGTCTCTCTGCCTACTGACTGGGGAATCCTATGCTGGCAGTATTCTACATTCCTTCTTATCTTCCCTGCCAATTAGAAGCTGCCTCCCACAAGATAGGTGAACTAAAAATTTGCATAAAATAAATGTAAATGCTCCATGGCACTATGCGTAGAGGCTCAACATCACTGAGAAGAAAAGGGATACCAATTAAAATGACACTATGATAATCATTTACTACCTATTAGATTGGCAAATATTCACAAGCTGAATGACGTATTCTGTTGGTGAGGCTGTGGGGAAACACATTCATTCGTCCTGGTGTGAATGCAAAAATGGTACAATCCTTATGAAGAGAAAATTGGCAATGCTTACCAAAAAAAAAAAAAAAAAAAACTATGTATGCATTGATCCTTTGACTCAGGATTTCCACATGAAGAACTCTATTCCAGGGAGAAGTTGTCAAAAACATGAACACGCAAATGCACAAGCCTAGTCATCGTAGTACTATTTGTAATATTTGCAAAGGACGAGAGAATACCTAAATTTCCATCAATGGACCTTATTTATTTATTTAGACAGTGTCTTGCTCCGTAGCCCAGGCTGGAGTGCAGCGGTGTGATCTCGTCTCACTGCACCTCCTAGGTTCAAGCCATTCTTGTACCTCAGCATCCCGGGTAGCTGGGATTACTGCCACCGCACCTGGCTAATTTTTGTAGTTTTTTTTTTTCTTGAAGAGATGGGGTTTCACCATGTTGGCCAGGCTGGTTTCAAACTCCCAGCCTCAAATGATCCACCCCCCTCGGCCTCCCAAAGTGCTGGGATTACAGGCATGAGCCACCACATTGGACTAGTATAATAAACTATGGTACATCCACACAATGGAGTACTGTGCAAATATCAAAAAAGAAATGAGGAATATAATCAATCCTTCTTATTGGTGGATTCTACAGTTGCAAATTCACATGCTAGCTACAATTTATTTGCAACTCCAAAGTCAATACTGAGGTCACTTTCACAGTCAATTGTGGACACGCATGTGCACAGAATGGCAAAAATTTGAGCTGCCTATGTGTACGTTTCCCGGTGAGGTCACACAAGGTGACACTCTGTCTTCTTAATCTCTCGTATTATAAATGTAAATATAATTTATACAGTCTACAGACTGCCACACTGTTTGCATTTTGTGCGTTTTGATGGTGATTTAACTGTCTCAAATGGCCCCCAAGTGAAGTACAGAAGTGCTGTCCAATGTTTGTAAGCATGAGAAGGCTGTGAAGGGGCTGAGTGCAGTGGTTCACGCCTGTAATCCCAGCACTTTGGGAGGCCAAGGCGGGTGGATCACCTGAGGTCGGGAGTTCGAGACCAGTCTGACCAACATGGAGAAACCCCATCTCTACTAAAACTACAAAATTAGCCAGGCATGGTGGCGCATGCCTGTAATCCCAGCTACTCAGCAGGCTAAGGCAGGAGAATTGCTTGAACCTGGGGAGCAGAGGTTGGTGTGAGCTAACACCACTGCACTCCAGTCTGGGGAAAAAAAGTGTGAAACTCCATCTCAAAAAAAAAAGGGTTGTGTGTGAAGTACCTTATAGAGAAAAAAATATTATATTAGCTTTGTTCAGGCATGAGTTATAGTCCCTTAGTTCACTCTTAATAAATTAACATTATATATTAAATCAGGTGTCTTTAGACAGAAACACACATAAAACAAGGTTATATGTTGATTGGTTGGTGAAAATGTTGTGACACAAGGCTCCCAGGAACCTAACTATGTATTTTCCCTAGGAGCAATAATTCAGGATTTACTAATCTAGTATTCATGGATACTTTACAGAACAAAACTACTATGAACAATGTGAATTACCTGTACCTCTATATATCACTAAGATGTGATCTTGAGGATATATTAAATAAAAATAAGGTGCAAAGTAATGGATATAGCATGCTACTTTTTCCCTAAAAAATGAAGCAGATATGAAGAGATACTCAGTTTTGTGCATATGTGTATATAAACAAAAATAGAATGCACAAAAACTAAAAAAGAAGTTACCTAATACAAATGGTATGAAATAGGTGAAGGGGAGGTGGATATAAACTACCTTTCTCTGAATATAATGTGTTCCAAAGATTTTACTTTATAAGCATGTAAATAGTCTACAAAATTATAAAATAAAATTATATAAAATAATCTAAAACAATTCCTTCAAACATAAAGCCAAACGAAATAAATGAACTAAACTATATCAAGTTCATGGCTAAACAGTGAGAAATTATGTTACACTACTTTAAAATACACTAATTTGCCTGTATCTCCCTGCTGGGATACAGCTTAAGGTTAAAAATAACTAAAGAAATGGCAAGTTATTTTCAGTTCACATATTGTTAGTTGTGATATTGCTGCTATTACTCTGGAACTGTTGTACGAACGTGGTAGGATAAAGGAGTAATTACATTGATGCTACTTGGGCCAAGGATTTTGTCATAAGGAAGCAAGACCCAAGTGTAGAATCAGAAAACTTCAGTATAAACCTTTTGACCTAAAATGTGAGTTGAAGGTGTCAGCATGAATACCTGATGCATTCTCTCTTTTTAATAAAAGAAAAAAGTGCATTTCCTACCTCAGTCTATTTAAAAGACCTATCAGCTGGTACAAAAGTAACTGCAGTTTTTGCTATTACTTTTTTTTTTTAGATGGAGTTTTGCTGTTGTCACCCAGGCTGGAGCACACTGGCATGAACTTGGCTCACTCCAAACCCTGCCTCCTGGGTTCCAGTGATTCTCCTGCCTTGGCCTCCTGAGTAGCTGGGATTACAAGCACGTGCCACCATGCCTGGATAATTTGTGTATTTTTAGTAGAGACAGGGTTTCACCATGTTGGCCAGGCTGATCTCGAACTCCTGACCTCAAATGATCTGCCCTTCTCAGCCTCCCAAAATGCTGAGATTACCTGTGTGCGCCACTGAGCCCACCCACCGTTACTTTTAATAGAAACAATGACATAGCCCAGACTGCAGTTTCTAAATACTATTTGCCACTTCAAAGAACTAGGGATCTTTGGATACAAGTAGTCAATTCCTGGTCTGGGGCAGGAAATACAAAAGGTGTGCCCAGAACATCTTATTGTAGCAGAAGGCAAGAGAATTACCAAAGATCACTGGGGTCACATCAAAAGAGTTCAAGAGAAGTTCCCAAGAAGATATTTCCACTAGCCCAAGGTTGCTTAATATTAGCTTCAAAAATGCAGTAAATGTAAACAACTAAATATGTCAAAAATTAATGAGTTCAAACTAACACTTTACAAGAAAAGAAACCTCAATGGTCATCTGTGGAGGTGTTAGGATACCAACTTATTTTTCTGAAAACTGATGATAAAAGGAAAATATAAAAAGTTTAACCTGCAGGGTACAGTGGCTCACGCCTGTAATCCTAGCACTTTGGGAGGCTGAGGCAGGTGGATCACCTGACAACAGGAGTCCAAGACCAGTCTGATCAACATGGCGAAACCCTGTCTCTACTAAACCCTGTCTCTACTAAAAATACAAAAAAAGGCCGGGTGCTGTGGTTCACACCTGTAATCCCAGCACTTTGGGAGGCCAAGGCAGGCGGATCATGAGGTCAGGAGATCAAGACCATCCCAACTAACATGGTGAAACCCCGTCTCTACTAAAAATACAAAAAAAAAGCCAGGCGTGGTGGCGGGCACCTGTAGTCCCGGCTACTCAGGAGGCTGAGACAGGATAATGGCGTGAACCTGGGAGGCGGAGCTTGCAGTGAGCCAAGATCACACCACTGCACTCCAGCCTGGATGACAGAGCGAGACTCCGTCTCAAAAAAAAAAAAAAAAAAGTTTAACCTGATTTTCCTATATAAACTCTACTTTGAGGTAATCAAAGAGTTGATAGTGCAGAGTTCTTTTAGAAAAATCTCAGCTATTAATCAAATGATAGAGTTATGCTATCATGACTTTGTACCCATAAAAAAATGGGTCCAAGAAATGGTCATCAATAGTAGCTAAAATAATTAGGTGAAAAGCTAAAGAAGAACTTTAGAATGGGTGGATCAGGCTGTTACCACTTATACCCATGCGTAAATCTTAAAGAGAGTTAACCAGATTTAACCCGTTAACCAGACAGGCTCTTACTATGTTTCCCAGGCTGATCTCAAACTTCTGGCTTCAAGTGATCCCCCCACGTTGGCCTCCCAAAGTGCTGGGATTACAGGTGTGAGTCGCTGCACCCAGCCCAGAACTCTTTAAAATCAAAGTGGTACAGTCAGGGTTCTCAGATGTAGACAATAGTGTAATAACCACATTTTCTGGTTTCTGTATTTGATGCTTTGACATCTTAGGGCCTTGCTGACCTCAGAAGGATAGACCCTTCCAGGTCGAGCCAACGCTTAGAAATAGTAAATGACTCACCTGCGAGCATGCTTTTCATATGCAAACCAACCAACCCGGAGCCCATATCCCCAGCTGTCTCCTTAATGGGACTCTCACACTCTGGGCCACTGTCCATCTGCACATATTACCCCAGGACAGGGTACCGTACAACTAGAGACAGCCCCTACACCCCAGGGTTTGCTGAAATTATGCAAACCAGCCAGTCCTCAAGCAGCTTATCCTATCTAACTCATTTCTTCCAGCAGAAACCACAATCAAGTCTCTGGCCCAGGTTCTTCCCTCTCCCCCTTGCCTCCTGCCCACCCCTGGGGCTTCCCCTTGAAGCCCTCTGTGGCATGGAGTGCCTCCTGTTTCTAGAGAACTGTCAGTAAAAACTTCTTTCTTAATGACAATCACTTCTACGTCTGTTTCTTTCTGTACCTGATGAAGACAAATCTCACACACTCTTAAAGCAAATAGAAATCAGCTCTAGCCTACTTAGGTAGCAAAAGATCATGAGAAGCTCATGGATATTAAGAGCAAAGTAGGCAATCATTATTGGGGCTCAGATAAACATTACCCCAACATGAAGTCCTCAGAAGCAGCTTTCGTTTTCTCTGAACTTCTCCTGCCCTCCTGTCTCTCTGTCTCATTCTCCCCCAAGGCTAGCCATAGAAACCAGATCCCTTTTCCCAAGGTGGGTCAAAGAAACTAGAATCTCCTTTCCCCAAAGCCAACCATAAAACCTAAAAATATTCTGTGTAAAAACTGGCCATGCTGGGCGTGATGGCTCACACCTGTGATCGCAGCACTTTGGAAGGTCAAGGCAGGTGGATCATCTGAGGTCAGGAGTTCGAGACCAGCCTGGCCAACATGGTGAAACCCCATCTCTACTAAAAATACAAAAAAAAAAAAAAAAAAAAAAAAAAAAAGCCAGGCATGGTGGTATGCGCCTGTAATCCCAACTACTCAGGAGACTGAGGCAGGAGAATTGCTCAAACCCAGGAGACGGAGGTTGCAGTGAGCCGAAATCCCACCACGGCCCTCTAGCCTGGGCAATGGAGTGTGACTCTGTCTCAAAACAAACAAACAAACAAACAAACTAGCCATAAACAAATTACGTTACCTACCTTGTTTGACTGTGGGCCGTAGGACCCCCTGCTTCCAGAGAGGACCCTGCCCCACATGTAGAAGAAGGAATACATGCTCAGACCACGAAGAATCTAGACAGACAGGCCTTGCTGGGTTTCCCCACTGCGTCTGTTAGCATTTCCCTTTCTGTCCCATCCTATTTCTACATGGCTGTCCATACTTTGTTGGACATAAGCATAAAAATGGACAATTTCCCTTGACTCTTTGGGTCTTCATTCTTAGAGCTCCTATATCTACACATTAAGTGTATTTGTATGCCTTTTCTCCTATTTATCATTCTGCTTCATAGCAATGATTTTTCATTGAACCCAGACTTAGTAAATAAGCAAAACCCAGGGAGGTTTAGCCACGCAATGCCCAGCCAAGGCCACTTTGCAGGATCATTCTGTCAAGGGTGCAATCACTGACAAAGCCACTACTGGGCTCTCAACACCACCAGTGCCACTGGATGCTTGATGCTTTCATAACTAAATCCTCAAGATGCAAAGTCCTAGGCATGAGCTTCTGATTGACCGAGCCTATATCATGTAATTACTGTCCAGGTGCCAGGAGGTAGCAAAAAAGGAATATTTGCTCTCTTTGGCTTCTGTCAATCAAGAAAGTACTCCCTACTAGAGGCACAAAGGATGCAGAGAAATGCAAAGAAGGTAAGTTTTACCTTATTACTTGCAGAGCATGTGCTAACATCACCAAATATCTCAGCCTAATAAATCATGAAATTTTTTAAGCCAGGAGAGATTGGTGTTAATTGATTCACAGGCCATGAAGGACTAGTCCAGGACTGCACATCTATTCATCATGAGGCTTCCGGTGACTTTTCAGAGAAGCCCTTTAACTTCTCTGGCATCTAATTCAATTAAAGGATTGCAAGTTTCACTGAATAGAAACTGCAGATGAAAACCCAATATTCTTTCATTTGACTCAAAATTATATTATCCATACTAAGAACATGAGAGAGGTCAAGGAGCATGAGTCATGATAAAGAGCAGTGCATCAAAATGACTCTGCAGGAACGTCTGCAGCCCAACGCCATTCAGAAGAGCCTTAACTCAGAATTGATTGTGACTTTGAGAGAGAGAAAAAAAAAAAAACAGAGTCAAGGCCAGGTGTGTGGTTCATGCCTGTAATCTTGGCACTTTGGGAGGCTGAGGCAGGAGAACTGCCTGAGGCCAGGAATTTTTTTTTTTTTTTTTTTTTTTTTTGAGACAGAGTCTCGCTCTTTCACCCAGGTTGGAGTGCAGTGGTGCAATCTTGGCTCACTGCAACCTCTGTCTCCCAGGTCCAAGCAATTCTCCTGCCTCAGCCTCCCAACTAGCTGGGATTATAGGCATGTGCCACCACACCCAGCTAATTTTTTGTATTTAGTAGAGACGAGGTTTCACCATGTTGGTCAGGCTGGTCTCGAACTCCTGACCTCAGGTGATCCACCCGCCTTGGCCTCCCAAGTGCTGGGATTACAGGCGTGAGCCACCATGCCCAGCCAAGGCCAGGAATTTGAGACCAGCCTGGGCAACAGAGCAAGACCCTGCCTCTACAAAAAAATTTTCAAATTAGCTGAGTGTGGTGGCATGCACCTATAGTCCTAGCTACTCAGAAGGCTGAGGCAGGAGGATTGCTTGAGCCCCAGAGTTCCAGGCTGCAGTGAGCTATGATTGCACCATTACACCCCAGCCAGGGCTGCAGAGCAAGACCCTGCCTCAAAAAAGAAAAGAAAAGAATTCAATTTTAAAGACAAACTGAAGTTATTTTTGATGAGTAAAATAAAATTGCTCATATTTAATAGTATCTCTCTTTCTACACCATGCCCTCCCCCAAAAGTTGCCATTAAATTAGCAGCAATTTTAGAATCAGTAAGAGAACAATAGTAAATGTCAAGTCAATATCAGTGTACATGTATGGGCTTGGGGGTGGAACCATCCAGACTAGATGGCTTTTCTTCTCCTTTGCCTTTTTTGACCTTGCACTTGCCAGAACTTCCTCATCTCTGCGGAGTCCACAGTTCCAGGTCTAAGCTGTGTCTGGTCTGAGTGGTGCATAGGACCCAGGGGATGTGAAGTCTCTGATTTTCCCCCAGTGAGCTGTGCAAGGAAGCTGTCTTTGCTATGAAGTGAGAGAGACTCCTGAGAAGAAAGGGCAGGAAGACAGACCCGCGGCTATGGATTCACTTCTTGGACTCAGCCCTATAACCAGTGACCAGATTTCCCCACAATGCTCAAGGAATTTGTCCTTCCTTCCTGTTGATCCTATTATGACTTTGTCTGCAGACAAGCCCAGAGAAACAGGGGCTGGGGATCAGCAGGAGGAAGCAGCTGCTCCCTTGGCCCTGTCCATTGTAACATACTCAAGGCCAGGAGCCACCTATCACCCAAAACACTCAGTGTCTCCCCAGATCACATTTCTAAAATTGGTGAACCTTTCTTTATCAAAATTATGAATCCTGCCTTGCTTCATTGTTAGATTCAATTTTTGAGTCACTTGTTATGTTCCGGGAACTATATATATACCATCTCATTTAATCATCACAAATACTCTATGGGTGTTGATATTTACCCTCCCTCCTCCCATTTTGCAGATGATATAATTGAGCCTCAGAAAGAGAGACAGGATTTGACTCCAAGGTCTTGTAACTTGTTTTAACTAATCAGCACTGAACTAATCAGCACTGAACTAATCAGATTCTCCTCTAAACATGCCTTTTTTTGTATAACAGCTTTATTAAAGTTTAATTCACATACTACTCTTTTTTTTTTTTAGACAGAGTTTCACTCTCATGGCCCAGTCTGGAGTGCAGTTGCGTGATCTTGGCTCACTGCAACCTCCAATTCAAGTGATTCTCCAGCCTCAGCCTCCTGGTTAGCTGGGACTACAGGCGTCCACCACCACGCCCAGCTAATTTTTATATTTTTAGTAGAGATAGGGTTTCACCATGTTGGTCAGGCTGGTCTCAAATTCCTGACCTCAGGTGATCCACCCACCTTGGCCTCCTGAAGTATGGGATTACAGGCGTGAGCCACCGCACCCGGCCCTCACTCTTTTGAAGTATGCAATTCAATGGTTTTTACTATAGTCATAGAATTATGTAATCATCCCCAGTATCTAATTCCAGAATGTTGTCATCACCCCTCAAAGAAACCCTGTGTCCATTAACAGTCACTTCCCATTCCTCTAACCCCACCGCTGGCAAGCACTAATCGGTTTTTTGTCTCCACAGATTTCATATTCTAAATATTTCACGTGATTCCATTTATATGAAATATCTGTGTCTGACTGCTTCTTTCTTTTGTGCCTGGCTTCTTTTACTCATGCTTTCAAGGTCCATCTATATTGTAGCATAAATCAATAGTTAAATCCTTTTTAGGACTAAATAATATTCCAATGTATGAATATACCACATTTTGTTTATTCATTCATCAATGGATAAACACTTGAGTTGCTTCCACTTTTTTTTTGCTTTCATGGGTAATGTGCCATGAACATTCATGTACAAGTTTTTACATGAACACGTTTTCAATTTTTGTGGGTATATATCTATGAGCGGAATTTCTGGGTTATACGGTAACTCTATGTTTAACTTTTAAGGAACTGCCAAAGTGCTTTTTTCACAATGTCTGCATCATTTTATGTTCTCACCAGCAACGTATGAGGGTTCTAAGTTTCCCACATCCTTTCCCATATTACCATTTTCCACCACTGTCTTCTTTATCATAGCCATCTGGGCAGGCATGAAATGGTATCTTATTGTGATTTTGAATTGCATTTCCCCAGTGACTTAAGATATTGAGCATATTTTCATGTGCTTACTGGCCATTTGTATATCTTCTTTGGAGAAATGTCTATTCAAATTATTTGCCCATCTTCAATTGGGTTATTTGTCTTTTACTGTTGAGTTACAGGAGTTTTTAATTCCAAACACAAATCCCTTATCATGTATATTACTTACAAATATATTCTTCCATCTTGCGAGCTGTCTTTTAACTTTTTTGATAGTTTAACTTTCAAACATATACATTTTTAATTTTAATGAAGTCAAATTCATCTGGATTTTTGTTGTTGTTCATACTTTTGCTGTCATATCTAAGAAACTGTTGCCTTATCCAAGGTCCTAAAGATTTATTCGCATATTTTCTTCTAAGAGCTTCGTAATTTAACTATTAGGTTTAGGTCTATAATTTATTTTGAGTTAGTTTTTGCACATAATGTTAGGGAAGAGTCTAACTTCTTTCTTTCGCATATGGATATCCAGTTGTCCCAGCACTATTTGTTGAAAAAATTTCTTTTTTTTCTTTAAATTATCTTGGTACTCTTGTAGAAAATGTAAGGGTTCATTTCTAGACTCTCAATTTTCTTCCATGGATCTATATATCGATCCTTATGCCAATACACACTGCCTTGATTACTGTAGCTTTGTAATAAATTTTAAAATGAGGAAGCATGAGTCTTCCAAGTCTTTTTTCCTCAAGAACTTTTTTGGCTATTCTGGGTCCCTTGCAGTTTCCTATCAATTTTAGGAGTTTGTCAAATTATGCTGGGATTTTAGGATTGCTCAGAGCATGTAGATCAGTTAGGAAATACTGTCATCTTAATATTAAGTCTCCCAGTCCTTGAACATGAGATATATTTCTATTTATTTAGGTCTCTTTTATTTCAATGATGTTTTGTAGTTTTCACAGTATAAGTTTTGTACATCCCTTATTAAATTTAACCCTGAGTTTTTATATATATATATTCTTTTTGATGCTTTTGTAAATGGAATTGTTTTATTCCTTTCCTTTTGGGTTGTTCATTGCTAGTATATGGAAACACAATTGGTTTTTGTATATTGTTCTTATATCCTGCAACCTTGCTGAACTCACTGATTAGTTCTAATAGATTTTCATACATGAATTCTTCAGGATTCCCTGTCTATATACATGAGACATTCCTGGGTGGAGGCCAAAATTCCTGGATGATCTCTTCAGATCCAAACCTCCCATTATTTCTAAGCATATCCCTCTCTTACCCTGTTCGAATGGACTTTTTTGTTGATGTTTTATTCATTTTTACCACGTAGTATTCACTTCCTCTCTTCTGGAAATAGTACTTTATTTTTTTTCCAGGCATACACTCTCCCCCTCTCACTCTGTCTATAGTCTTCAGAGAACGTAGCTCCAGGAGTGAGCATGTGATATAAGCCTGGCCATCATGTCTATCTGGCTACTATTAGTTCAGGTCTGGGAACATGGTACAATTAGGACCAATGGGTTTCAATCTCAGGACTTTGAAAAGCATACCACAAGATCTCATAGTTGTCTTTTCTGGCAGACTTCTTAGAGCCAACACAGAGAAAAACAGAGAAGAGAGATGGAGAGAGATTGGGTCTGATTACTTCTTCAGCCCAGAATCTCATTACACTGGGAACTCAATCTAGCCCTTGACTGTTTCAGTGTGTGAACCAATAAATTCTCTTTATGCATTAGGCAGTTATCTGTCACCCACACTGATGTTATTTCAGACCATGTGCGAGGCATTGCTACTCATAAGAGACCAGTACTTTCCCTTTGCAACTCCTAAAGGCTTTACGTTTAAGTGAATTGTCTAGTGATTAAAGAATAGCAAATACTTTTTAAAAGTATGTTTTATGTTTTCATTCTATGAAGGAAGCCCAAGTTAAGAAAACTGATTTTCATTAAGGGTGTACATATTTGAATTATTTAGCTCTACATTTGGCAATGCACTTGGCTTGAATTTCATACTCAGTCCCTCTGGTGGCTAATTTAACATAAAACACAGTCCAGGCTTCCTTTTCTCCCAGCAGT